>NC_087201.1:29520390-29524273 GCF_015104395.2 Macrobrachium nipponense | reverse complement strand
CATAAAAGTAAATTGACTTTATATTTCTAATAATGAAAGGAAGCATTAAATCGCAAATCCCAATTATAGTATGGTTTAAAAAACAAAGGCTAACTTCCATCTCTCTCTCTCTCTCTCTCTCTCTCTCTCTCTCTCTCTCTCTCTCTCTCTCTCTCTCTCTCTCTCTCTCTCCGGATAAATTCCACATTCAACACCAGGGCTGAGCACTTAAACGATGAATGAAGCAACAAAATACCCATTTACCATGAAAAATTCAGTATTATTCCATTCTGACGAACAGGAGGTAATTGACCAATGGCCTTTCCTGAACTGTCGAATTTAGTCATTAAGGTAATTTATCACGAGAAAACATCAGCAACCAGCAAAACGTTAATCAAGAGAAATGGAATAACAGCAGAAAGTCACGCCACACCAAAATTTGAATTCAAAAATTCTTTAGGTCAGGCTTTGTATGCCAAAAAGAGGAAGTACGAATTGTCCAAGTGCATTGCATCATTAGTAGGGCTTTCGTTATACCAAAAAAGAGGAAGTATCAATTGTCCAAGTGTATTGCATCAGTA
Source organism: Macrobrachium nipponense (assembly GCF_015104395.2). Lineage (NCBI taxonomy): Eukaryota > Metazoa > Arthropoda > Malacostraca > Decapoda > Palaemonidae > Macrobrachium > Macrobrachium nipponense. The sequence continues at coordinate 29,523,713 of NC_087201.1, read as the reverse complement.
GACATATCGATATAAACTTGTAAAGCTCAGAGCCAGGCGTAGACAACGTTCAGAGAATTGTGTAGCGGGGGGAATTCAGCGTTAAAAAGAATAACAGTTCAGTGACTCTCTATTGTTTCTAAAAATAATTACTATCCCATGTGATTGGTCTACTACAGTAGATTCACATCAAGCGTGCATCTGATGTCTAGGCCAATCCCTTACGACGCTCCTGGTTGGCTGTTGATAAACCAATCTACAGGGCTGGAAAGTCTCAGTCTCTAGAGAGAGTTCACATAGGAAGGATGTATATGCTCCACCTCCCAAGAGGGATACTTTTGAAAGACGTATCCTCAGGAGAGGCTGGCCACATACATCCCTTTGGCCTAGCTATGTGAACACTCGAGAAAGTCTGAGAGTTTCCAGCCCTGTGATTGGCTTATCAACAGCTTATCAGGAGGTCGTCCCGGAAGGGACTGGGCCTACAACATAAGAATGGCACGGTTGATGTGAATCTACTATACCAAGGAATACCTAAATCGTGCGCAATTGCGTTATTATGAAGTGTAAGCAATGATAAATAATTCACTACGAGTATGTGGCTTCATGTAAATAAGCTATTCTTAGACTGCCTAAAACAGAACGAGATGATTGAATATAGCAATCTGGTATACAATCATTTTTAGGTCATCAATCGCCATTATGGTTGAGGTTAGGCCTAATTTAGTATAGCTGCTACAGCTATACTAAATTAACCAATAATATATAACAAGTAGGGCAAAAGACAATAACTAGAAAATTGCTGACGACTTTATTTGGCTTCTCTTTGAGACATTCTGCGAACATTCTATTCTTAACAATGATTTTCACTGCTGTTCCTTTTTTTGCTGTTTTTTTTACATTTCAATGACAATTTTTATACTGATTTGTTCGGATATCTAATTACCTACTCCTCCGGACCGTATTTAAAGATCCACTGCCCACTCGTTAGATTTTGGAAATTATATTCCACCTCAGTTGAAGGCTAAGTTAATATGCATGTTATCTACAGTGCTATGTAAAGAAATACATCAACAATAAAAATCTGTAATTCAATATTGATTTAAGTGTTTAAACGAATGAAGCACAGAAATTCCATTTAATTCTTTTTATCTGTCAATTTGTCGTTTTTTTACATTATTCTCTATTGAAACAAATGTCTAAAATATCAGACGGGTAATGCAGTTTATTGCCAAGGTACCTTGCATGCCCACTTTTGCTTTTCGAGAACTCAGAATAACATCAGATGAAGACGAAATGAAAAGATGACCGATTTTTGTCAACATTTATATGATGTCCTAAGAAATGACGAAGAATCGTTCAATTATTTACAAATTATCAATGTAGACTAAATTTACGCTGACAATGTTTAAGTCTGATAAGTGTCAAAACATGGCAAGCAAAAAAATTTTTTTTGTTCTTTTTCAATGTGAGTTTTATAGGAGTGTTTCATTCAGTTCTCCAAGAAGGCTACTTGCATCTGAGTCTCGAGGTACAATAGCTAAGATATTGTCTACATAAATAAAGTGGTATAATGTCTGAACTTACTTCAGATCTGAACTTAATTTTTGTATGCTGCATCTTCCGCTATACACAAAATTATAGTCAGTAACAGCTAACGAATTCAAATACTTGATTCATTGTAATATGTAAATGTAACTCTGATAATTCATTTACGAAACATTTTAACTCGGATTCATAGGCACTTTTTCAAATAAAGAACGCTTACGAAATCTTACAAATCAGAGATCAGGAATAATCGTTATGCCGTTTATAACTTTTCTGTCGAGTCTCATGAGTTAACCAGACTGGCCATATAATAGTTCTTAACGCCGGTGGTATCAATTTGGTATTATGATTTAAAGAATCATGTGTGACTGAGTACACAGAGCTAAATAAGTTCTCAGAAATCACACTTTGTAACAAGGCCTGTTTCTTCCCATTGTTTTTCCTAAATTGTTCTTCCATTGTTAATAACTCAATCAAGAGCATTTTCTCCATTTTCCTGTAGGTTATACTGTCAATAATGATTTCATTCCTGAATTTCGAAGAACTTTATCCATTATCACAATTGGTTGTGATTCATCTCCCTTTAATTCAAGGATGGTTTAGTCACTGTCCATCTCAGTCAGCCCATCCTGAATAATGGATAAACAAACCCCTTTATAATATCAAACTGATATCGGGGAAGGCCACTAAATTTTCAAAAGTAAGAAAAGATGATGTTATAGACGCGTTACCCGCACTGTTGGAGTAGAAAGGCAGTCCTCAGCCTAACAGACTCATAAATCCACTAATAACTTTTTTTTTTTTTGACTGATTCACCGCACAGCCCTGAGCTGCCTTTTCGTATCTTCTCAGAAGCATCGGCAGTAATGGCTCTGGAAGTACTTGCTCGTGTATGCACCGTCCTAAGAGCCCGGGATGAATTCTTGAAGGGTAGGCATGGGGCAAAGTCTCGGGAGATAACGCTTATGTATAGCAAGAATAAGGTGCAGAATAGCAAAATAGCACTCATAATGTTTAGGTGGGAGGCAAAATGTGATGTCAACAATAACGTACCAGATGGCCACGAGGAGAGAGACTACAGAATCTTTTTCCTCTATTCTGTGGCACTCTGAAGTTTACTTATAATAACAGAAAGACTACCTACTCTGTCATTGTACAGTGATTCTTTATGTGCATTCCCAAATACATATGCCAATCACAAGCTTTCAATTGTTCACCGTCACATCAGCGCGTGACAATCCGCCTTGTTGGTTTCCATTTACCTCAGAACATTAATGCTGCTTTAATGGACTATCAACTTTCCTCTTTTGCAAAAACTCATCGCGACTCATCCCCTACAAGAAAATTGAAGAGTGAACAGAACACACAGGTGTCTCGTCCGCTTAGACATCAAACCAATAACTTCACGGTCATCTACATTCTCTAACGTGCACACTTTTCTTTCGTCGCAATTACAGATTTCTGACAAAAACGCCTTCTTAACTCCCTCTTTATTAATTCTACCATGAGCGGTTTCTAAAGTCATGTACGTTACATACAGCATTTCCCATTTCCATCCAAAGTTCTCACATAAAAGTTTCACGATAAATACCTGATTTATGCAGCTTTAGCTTTCTGTCCTTCATTTCACTTCCTCGGTCAATATCATACCACGCACCTTCTTTGGAAACTAATGTTCAGCCCTTATAAATCTTACAGCCCTCTTTGTCATCTACTCTTTGCAGAGGAAAGAAGAAGTGTTGTTCCTATCAAGCATTCCGTCAAGAAAATCGAAAAAACTGTGATTTCAAATCCGC
>NC_087201.1:29492890-29512890 GCF_015104395.2 Macrobrachium nipponense | reverse complement strand
ACACCATTGGCACGAAAATGACCTACCCAGACGGGAGTTGAAAGGAAACTGTTGAAACAAAGTTACAATAATAATAAAACAAGGCACACACGTACAGTAAGGCAACGACAAGACAAATAGGGCCGTTAAGCAATGAACAATTGTGTAGATGAGGTTTATATATATATAATATATATATATGACTGGTAAAAATGTTCTGTAACAACAGAATTCCATCTAATAAAAGGAGCCCATAAAAAGCACCAAAATGTAGAGAGAAAAGTACTATATTTCAGAGACTGCTGTCTCTCTCTTCAGGTATATGAATGAGAAAAGTTTACAGAAAAGGTGGTATTTATACCAAGAGATTCGTCCACAAGTAAGCAATTTAGGTCACCCCCGCTGATAATCTTCCTTTAATCTTCTTAAGCGTTGGTTGAATGAACACTGCGTCGACGATATCTGATATCCAAGCCCCTTTTGAGATGTTCATTACCTGCTTCTCTTTTATTAAGGCCGAATCCATCATTTGACTCTTGTACCGGCAGTTTGCTGCTATAAATTACACGTGACATATTCCAGTTTATTCTATGGTTATGTTCATTTATATGGTTGAAAATAACCGAGTTCTGTTGTCCATACCTAACTGACCGTTTGTGTTGTATTAATCTCTGGGGAAGTGATTTACCTGTAAATCCGATGTAAGATTGGTCACAGTCCTGGCATGGGATCTCATATACCCCAGAGTCTTTGGGAGATGTCTTTTGTTGGACGTTAATCAGGGATTTGGCTAAGGTATTTGGGTAGGTAAATGCAAAAGGGTTGGATTTCCAAGGGTGTGAGTTACTTTCTTAATCGTCTCCAGGTGGGGAATTTTTATTTTATTGTTGGGTGTGTCTCTGGTCTTGTCTTTAGGGGGTCGGTAGAAATTACGTTTTGCTTTGAATTGCTTTCTCAATTATATGGTCAGGATACTTTAAAGATGAAAGTTGCTTGCGAATTAGTTCAAATTCTTTTTCAGGAAATCTGGGGAACAAATTCGTAAGGCTCTTAAGAACAGGTTGCTAGCTACACCTATCTTGATAGTAATGTCATGATAGCTAAAGTAGTGAATATATGAAAGTGAGAACGTTGGTTTTCTGTATATGGTAAATTTGTATTCTGTCGTGTCTCTGATTATTAAAACATCATGAAAAGGAATTTTGTCGTCGACAAAATCAACCAGCTCCTTAGCGACACAAATACTTACGAAAAACTGACGAAAAATCCCCTCCAGAACGTTCCCACAGAATTTTTTCGGAAAGTAAGATTAATTGGCCAAGACAAAAAGAGTATTGAACTATTAGAGAAATTTAAAGTAATTAATCCTAAATTACCCTACTTTTATGGTCTTCCCAAAACTCACAAAGACAATCTTCCATTCAGACCCATCGTTTCATGCGCCGGAGCTTTCAATTACAAAATTTCTAAATGGTTAGCTGGCCTCCTTTCTCCTGTTTTTAGGCACTTTTTCTCCCAGTCACATCAAACATTCGGAAGACTTTTGTCACAAATTCAGAGAAGCACATATACCACTTCACAACATAAAACTTTTAAGCCTTGACGTAGACTCCCTATTCACAAAAGTACCAGTACAGGACGTTCTTCAGTTTTTAAGGGAAAAATTATCCCCCTATTCAGATCATTTCCCTTTGGCGCTTGACAAAATAATAAAGTTAGTTGAATTATGTGCATCTAATAACGTATTTTCATTCGGGGAATCATTCTACAAGCAAAAATTCGGGTGTAGTATGGGTAGTCCTTTAAGTCCTATTTTAGCCAATCTGTACATGGAATACTTTGAAACTACAGTAATAAATGCAATAAAACCCAAAAACATGCTGTGGATGAGATACGTGGATGACATACTAACATTTTGGGATAATAAGTGGGGTAATTTTAATGAATTCCTCTCAAAATTAAACGCATTAGTGCCCAGCATCAAATTTAAAGTTGAATGGGAAACAGACAACAAAATTCCTTTTCTTGATGTTTTAGTAATCAGAGACACGACAGAATACAAATTTACCATATACAGAAAACCAACGTTCTCACTTTCATATATTCACTACTTTAGCTATCACGACATTACTATCAAGTAGGTGTAGCTAGCAACCTATTCTTAAGAGCCTTACGAATTTGTTCCCCAGATTTCCTGGAAAAAGAATTTGAACTAATTCGCAAGCAACTTTCATCTTTAAAGTATCCTGACCATATAATTGAGAAAGCAATTCAAAAAGCAAACGTAATTTTCTACCGACCCCTAAAGACAAGACCAGAGACACACCCAACAATAAAATAAAAATTCCCCACCTGGAGACGATTAAGAAAGTAACTCACACCCTTGGGAAATCCAACCCTTTTGCATTTACCTACCCAAATACCTTAGCCAAATCCCTGATTAACGTCCAACAAAAGACATCTCCCAAAGACTCTGGGGTATATGAGATCCCATGCCAGGACTGTGACCAATCTTACATCGGATTTACAGGTAAATCACTTCCCCAGAGATTAATACAACACAAACGGTCAGTTAGGTATGGACAACAGAACTCGGCTATTTTCAACCATATAAATGAACATAACCATAGAATAAACTGGAATATGTCACGTGTAATTTATAGCAGCAACTGCCGGTACAAGAGTCAAATGATGGAATCGGCCTTAATAAAAGAGAAGCAGGTAATGAACATCTCAAAAGGGGCTTGGATATCAGATATCGTCGACGCAGTGTTCATTCAACCAACGCTTAAGAAGATTAAAGGAAGATTATCAGCGGGGGTGACCTAAATTGGCTTACTTGTGGACGAATCTCTTGGTATAAATACCACCTTTTCTGTAAACTTTTCTCATTCATATACCTGAAGAGAGAGACAGCAGTCTCTGAAATATAGTACTTTTCTCCCTACATTTTGGTGTTTTTATGGGCTCCTTTTATTAGATATATATCATATATAAAAAATAGTATATTCTTAATTTAGTTATGCAGGTATGCATTATTTCAACTGTACTTTTGTTCTTGGAATGCCGCCGTTTTGTTGCCAGGAAAATGTTTTTCTTGCGAAAATAATCATCCTTTTTCTCGCTGGTTTATATTCTTTCTGGTCCCCGTAAATGCTTCATAATATTTAATTCTTTGCGATTTACCTGCGTCAGTTATGTAAGAAAATGAAGAAAAACTCTACGAAAAAAGATTACATCGCATGAAATTCTTTTCCCTGTGGCAGAAAATTGTAATAATATAATTTCTGTCTGCATAAACAAGAGCCACTTACTTTAACATAACCGCCTGTACACGTCATCTTTGTTATTGTCCCCAAAGAACCTTTTTTAGCAGTAATAGCTCGGACACCTATGGTGCATCCACACTCAGAGGGCTCTTTAGTTTGCTGCAGATTCCTGTAGGTTGGGGTGGTGGTGCCTTTTTCTGATACGTTTCGATTTTAAAAAAGGCTACCTTTGGTAGGGTGTTAAAGACTGTAAGTTAACATGGGTATCGGAAGCTTTCGTTTTAAGGATGGGAGATATATATTCTCTGTATATTATTTATTGTAATGAAATGGGTTACTACTGGTTTCACTTTTGACATAGAATAAGAAATAATGGCAGACACTGATTTGTCTCCGCTTACCAGTCTGTTGATTTATATACTGATGATTAATTGACAGGGTTTAACGACCAACTATACTCGTACGAGTACAATCAAGTTTAGAAACCTGGAACTTAGCATCATCGTTAATATTTGTACTTATCATTCTTTATGTTGACACTATGGAAACGTTACATAATTTATTTTTAATGTTAACACTAAACTTGATCAGTATCACTGCAAATTCTCACACAATTACTCGTAGAAAAAATTAATGCCTTCTGCTCATCTTCATTGAATCTAGGCCTCTCCAACTAAATGCAAGGACGCCACTAATGGGACTCGCACAAGTAATAATGCAATCTATAGAATTGCGGCTTTACCTCGGGTACTGCAAACTACTCTTGACTTATGTGGGTCAGTTGAGAGAAAAAGTTAAGTGTATTTAGTTTTACCAGACCACTGAGATCTCTTAGGGCTGGCCCGAAGGATTAGATTTTGTTTTCTTTTACGTGACTAGGAACCAATTGGTTTCTTAGCAACGGGACCTACAGAAGTAAATTCCCCTGAGTCCTCACTGAGCACCAGCGGGAGCTCTCGCCTTTCGTTTCAGGCAGCTGAGTTCGACCTCGATTTGAGTTAGAAATTTATCGATATTAATTATATTGTATTGGAAAGCAGTAATGATGAGGATAGAGAGGAAAGTGGTAATAAGTAGTGCTAGAGTGGCATAATAGCATACATATAGTTTGTTTGTTTGTAAGGTGTTTTTACGTTGCATGGAACCAGTGGTTATTCAGCAACGGGACCAATGACTTCCGAACCGTGTCGAGAGTGAACTACTATGACCGGAATTACATATCTCTAACAATTCAATGGAATGCCCGAGAATCGAACTCTCAGCCACCGAGGTGGCAGGTCTAGACCATGCCAGCATGGATAATTTCCGAAAGCAATTATGCTAAAGGTGCAGAAGGGAAGAAAATGCCTGATGTGGACCTCATTACTGTGCACATTTCACATGAGGCTTTTAATTCACTGGCTTCTGTGAGACTTTTCAAAATCAATACCAAAAATTATCTTTTGAATAACCTGAAGAAAATCACCATTTAATTTTGGATTTGTCGTAGTGTGAATATCTGTTACTTTGTTATTTAACCAGAATTTTTGCTTACTCAGGGAGTAAGCCTGCAAAGTACTTTGCTGTTGTTGTTGTTATTGTTGTTGTTGTTCTTGTTGTGGGGTGGGAGGTTAGGAAAGCCCTAAAGAAAAGCAAAAAAAGCTCTGAAAAAGGTGTTCCGCGGTGAGTTAAAGATACAAGAATTTTAGGATAGGATATCTATGATTTATTTATTAGAATGAAAATGTAAAAATTAGTAGTATGCAGGTTAAACAGTACAGAACAATTATTTTTAATAAAATATAATTTTAATTTTCGTTTATGAAACAACATGCTATTGACCATAAATTTTAGCTGGAGGTCAGATGAGCCTTGTGTGTGTGTGTGTGTGTGTGTTTTTTTTTTTTTTTTTTTTTTTTTTGTCGCTGTTATTCTTCTTATCTCTATATTACTTGTAAATCTTGAACATTCATTTTGTTGAGCACGCTTAACAACTGAATCAGTTTCATCGTTGGGAATTTGAAGGTTTCGTGGTCCGGGTGATCATTATATCAATTTGGTCACAATAGGATTTGAGCTTCAGGAAAAGCTGCGGTAATGAACCTCACAAACATAAAGGAGAGACTATTAGAATTCACTGCAAAATTACCCCTACGTGGTGGATGGTGTAGCCTAGAAAATCTAAATGCAGTGGATGATCAGAGGTGTGGATTTTCTTACCCATCGTGCATAATTGAATTGAGTATAGAAATTAGGCCAAAGGCCAAGCATTTGGACATATGAAGTCAGTCAGCGCTGAACCGGTCTGGAAGGTTTAACTGGAGGAAAACCTCAAACCAGTTGCAATATAAATCAACTGTTAGAAGATGGTGGACAGTAAGGTGGAAGAAATAAAATATGAAAGGAGCCACAATAAAAGGAACGAAAGGGGTTACAGCTAAGGGCCAAAGGGACGCTGCAAAGAACCTTAAATAATGCCTACAGTGCACCGCAAGATGTGGGTGATTAGGTAACTGAATAACGATGGCAGATATTGATACCGAGATCATGGATACGAAACTGAAAAGAGATGCCAGGTAGCCGTCGCATACCTAAAAGGGGACAATATTCAAAAAGGGCAGAAGATAGGAACAAACTACATATGCCTAGGATTTAAGCAGTAATAAATGAAGAAAAACATTACCAAAAGGTGTGTGTATGATTCGGAAGTTTTTGGAGGGAAGAGTATAGGGATATACAAAAGATCAGCTTAATAGCGAGTACATTACAAATGTGAACTAATAAAATATGTTGCAAATACCTTTTGCATACATAATAATCCTGGATGCGCAAGTTAAGTGATAAATGATTCAGGAACTATATTATATATTTTATTTCCCTGCAGCCAACCCCAATCAACAATAGGCAAATGGATACTGAGTACGTATTGCACTGTTGGCAACGACTTCACAACTTGCTCTAATATTTTTGGATTTGGATAAGCTTGCTACTGAATACATCGACTGACTTTTCAAGGGAAATGCACACCTCACACACTAACCACCGGCTTTTCTTATTTCGAGGCATTTAGCAGGAAGATTATCCAATCTGTTAGGAAGCAAAACAAAAAATTATATAGCTTTCGTTACATACTTGTCATAAACTCTCTCTCTCTCTCTCTCTCTCTCTCTCTCTCTCTATCGACATGGCCCAATGCACAACTGCTGACAATCGTAAAGTAAAGGTATATTAAGCTGGAGTGTGAACTTATTATTTATTGGGAGAAATCCTGCCAATGCGAAGCTGTTGTTACAGTTGGTAGGATGAGGTAGAAGGGGGGGGGGGGGGGGGGGGGGGGGGGGGGGGGGGACGGGGTTGGAGTGCTGCACATGAACCAGCTCTAAACTACCGTAAAAGAGCCCATATTACATACTTGACACCAAGTTATCATTGTTGTAAATACGTCGATTAAGGTTTTAATAGCGGCACCTGAAATTGATACATTTGCTCACCAGAGCATCCGCATCTTATTCATGCAGTTTTATAACTTATCTTATATATATATATATCTATATATATATATAATATATATATATATATATATATAGTATATATATATCTGTATATATATATATATATATATATATATATCTGATATATATATATATATATATATAATATATATATATATATATATATCTATCCCCATCTCCCCGACTTGACATGTTTTTCATCGATTTTCTAACATGTCTCATTCAAACTGAGGTCTAAGACACCTTTTACAGCGGCAAAAACGTTTTCCAATTTCACACATTCAAATTCTAATATTAACTTTATTATATATATATATATATATATTATATATATATTATATATATAATATATATATTATATATATAATATAATATAGTAATATATATATCTGATATAATATATAAATATATTAATATATATGATATATATATCTACTATATATATATATATATATATACATATATATATATATATATATATATATATATATTAATATATAATATATATATAATATATAAACTCTATATCTCCCCACTTGACATGTTTTTCATCGATTTCTAACATGTCTCATTCAAACTGAGGTCTAAGACACCTTTTACAGCGCACGTTTCACACATTCAAATAACAGGCGCAAACACAGAGAAAGGTAAAAGCGAAAGCATTATGATAGTTCGCATTTCGCCAGAGTGAAGCGAGAAAGTGCAGAAGGATTCCGACGATTATTGCCTTGTGTTATTGTCCTACGCGGACCATTCACACGGGTTTCTGCGTCGTCCAAAGGCTGAATTATCATCGATCTATATAATGCCATTGACGAGATCACCCATTTCACGAGAGAAGTAAAACAAGGAGGGTGATATTCGGGGATAAATTTATTTTAGGCATATCTGTGATGTCGTACGTGACGAAGAAGATAATCTTGTAAATAGGAATACATACATAGATACATACATACATACATATATATATATATATATATCTATATATATATAAGATATATATATGTATATATATATATATATATAAATATATATAATAATATATAAATAATAGTATTATATATATATATATATATAATAATATATATTATATATATATATATATATATAACTATATATAATATAATATCTTTATTATATATATATATGTTATATAAGGATATTATATTTAATATATATGATATATATATATATATATATATATATATGTATATGATATTTATATTTATTTAAAAAAAAATAAAATATATATGTTTTTAAGTAGGTATTATATTATATATATTTATATATATATATATATTATAATATATTAATAATATGTATATATAGCAGTATATATTATATATAAAGATGAATAATAAATATTGATATATATATATTTTACTAATATGTTTATATATATATATATAAACTATATTTTTATATATATGTTTATATATATATATATAGTATATATATATATATATATATATATATATATATATATTATATATTATTGTGTATATATATATATACTAGTATATATATATATATATCTTATATTATTATATGTATATGTATATAATTATAATGACGGACAATCAATGGTTCCTTCATTTCAGGTTCCCTGATTTAAATCAAAGTTGACATATTTACACAATGATAACTTAAGTGTTAAGTATGTGATAAGGGTCCCTTTATGGTGGCTTACAGCTGGTTCATACGGAGCACTTCCCACCCCACCCCCCGGCTCCAATCTCCTCCCAACCTACCAACTGTAACAACATCTGAGCATTGGTAGGATTTTCTCCCTATTAATAGATCACACACTAGCTTAACATACCTTTATCGGACCTTAGGAATTGTCATTAGCTCTTAACGTATGTTCGGCGGTGAATGAAACTAGTGTAACGATGAGAGACGGCATGTCTAGGATTTTAGCAACGTGTACTAAAAATTACAGGTTGAAATCTAGTATTAAAGTGACTTTCATAGTAGTGCGATGGAGTGAGAAAATCACTAAAGGAAAGATGAAAAAATCTAGTAATGAACCTATAGAAGACAAAAAAGTTTGTTTTTACGACAATTTAAAAAAATGTGTTAAAGAAACCAGTTTCCTTTGCAAATCGCATCACCAAGGGACACCAATCAGTTTCATAGGTAGTAATAACCGTTACCTCATAATACCAAAGTCGCACTCTGTGTGTTTGCCAAAAATTGATGAAAATGTCAAAACGAAATTTTGATTCTGCTTGTGGAAGGAGTGCAAATTAAATATACGGCCAAATAGAGCGTTGTTTCACGAACGAAAATTATAATAAATACGCTGTATTCTATTAGAAATAATTGTTCCGTACTTTTCATCGTGCACATTATTTTTTGCATTTTCATTCTAATAAATAAATCATAAATATCCTACACTAAAGTTCCTGTATCTTTAACTCAACGCAAAACACCTTTTCCAGACCTTTTATGCCTTTCCATAGACCTTTCTTACCCCCTCCCCCAACAACAATAACATCAAAGTAGCTTGTAAGGTTCCATATTTTGTTCTTCAGTCTTCTCTTACTGTCTTTAGATAATTTATGACAATTATTTACGTACCCATTTGATGAGTTATATACTTTCACTTTACTCTGAAAAGGAAGCTATATATTATTAAAGGAGTCGATTAATTACTGCTGGTATTCGTCCAATTTCTTCAGTGTCTGCTCATGGTAATGGCTAACACACTGAATTCTAACGTGATGACATTCTGTTCGTTGTTCTGCCTCATTAACAAGTTTTTTCCATTTGCTATTTCTCAGACAACCTTACTATTTAATACGCTGACTGATTGATTTTCTGGGCATCGTACTGCTGTTTTCTGCCTCAAGTCAAACAGCTGCTTCTGCCTTTCTACTATTTCTAGGACTGTTCTTGTCCTGCCTACATTAATGCTTTTACTGCAAATCGATCTGAGTGTCTCCCAGTCACTTAGACTAAATGGATGATTTCCTCAAAATCTGAGAGACTGCCTCCTACTCGTTAGTGACTAGAATTTTAATTTACTATTGCTGTTACTTGCTTCTAAGTTTCAGTGACTCACTCTGATACTTTCAGGCTGACCGTTTGTCTGTATGTCTGCCGTTTGATATTTATTCCCGTTTCTGTATATTTTCCCCGAAGTAAATTCTCTGTTACACAGTTACGACTTCCCTCTCCAAATGCCTTGTGTTTAGGGAAGTGCATCAAACCTTCCTTTGACCAAGTGGCAAAGAAACTAAAAGTCGCCGAATGAAATCTGGTTCGGACCCGAGTACTTCACTGAATCACAAAGAGAGATTTTGATGGAGAGCGAGCGAAGTCTCTCTCGTGAAAAGTTTTTTTTTTTTTTTAGCTGGATTCCTAAAGTGAGGAAATGGAAGTCGCTTTTGGGGGGCAACTTTGTAAACCGATCCTAGAGACTTTTTTTTTTTTTTATTGTACAAAGATATTCAAAGTTACGCAACATTATTCATTCCTCTGCTTGCGTTAAGATGGAGTGACACTGAGGAACAACTATATGATCATTTTGGGTGTGTGTGTGTGTGTGTGTGTGTGTGTGTAGAAACGATTAAGAATTTAACACTAGGTGTATCACGGGACAAAAATATTTCTCCTGTGACTTACAGAATTATTTTGGCATCTTTTATTCTGTGCATCAACAAAAGCACAACAAACAACGACTACGGTTTTTATGATTGCTGAAGGTGAATAATACGAAAAACGTATGAAGTTAGGCTGAAGTTATGTTATCAAAAAACCCTACGGCATTTCGCAGTTAACCATATTGGCAAAATTGCGAGTCTCTGCGCCAGAGGAACTGAAACGACCAGGTATATCACTTGACAACGTCATTGACCGAACCAAGCTCCGATGGTGCATTTCATGCGAATTTCTCTCAACCACACACGAGGGCAGGCAAGGACTCCAACAAACGAGATCCCTGAACCAGGCCCTCCCCAAATACGTAACAATAGCTTGACACTGGCCGGAGCCCTTACCAATTCTTTAGGACATGACTCCTGGTAACTGACCAATACACACACCAGCGTTTCCGCCTTTATTGCATTTCTGGAAATTGTCACTCCCTTCCAGATATTTCTCTTCAGAGATAGACAAGTGTATTTGTGTGTGTGTGTGAGAGAGAGAGAGAGAGAGAGAGAGAGAGAGAGAGAGAGAGAAGAGAGAAGATCAACTTAATAACTTGATTTCTGCTAGAATGTTCTTCAAAGTCATTTGCATTTAACTTTTTTCCCCTTTGAACGAAAGAAGAGGAAAGGGGAGGAAAAGTCATTAAAAAAACTGGTAAAAAGTTTGCTCATTCCGATTAGCATCTAAATTAGGGAACTACAGAAAACGGCAGGAATTGATAAAACCTTTGTCTATGGAAAAGAAAATGGTAAAGGCAATTTTTATCGGTCTTTTCCTCATTCAGTTTCCCATACACCATTGACTGGGAATTCAAGTGAACGGGAATCTGTTGCAATTTCATTGACATTGATTATTATCCGTTGGTTGAAAATGGCACTGAAGGATATTCTACGAGCTAAGATTCACACACAAGACCTACATGAATTTGACCCACCAGATCAAACTATCTGGAGAAGCTGCTCTCCGTTTAAGGAAGAAACGCTTGTTGGAAACATAGATACAAAGGGAGTGATTGGACAATCAGGTGACTGTCGCGTGCAAGTTGGGCGCCATTGCTATGAGTTGATTCCCTGAAATGGCACCTCGGCGATTGCACAGATCAGCAGCAGCAGTAGTGCCACCTCTGGCACCCATTCCTGGGCTACCAAATTGTGTTACATACAGAAACAGGATCATAAAAGAACGGGATCACATTTCGCAAAGGACAGACATATTTTCATCCAGGAACATCTGTAAAACTGTGTTGAAACAACCTCAAACAAGTAAATGCTTTAGATCAAAGTTAGCTTGCAGTAACTACATGTGTGCTTTTTGAGCTAATAAAATAATGAATGTTGTAATAAGCTTTTTATTAAAGACTTTGTGACCTTAAATTCATATGGCCTAATAAATTAGGATGTAGAGTTACTTTCAGTCCATATAACCATTGTTAAGTCTGACAATTTGCCTTACAACTATAACTACAATGTACATAGTATCATGAGGCCTAGCCCTAGGTCTACTGCAGTTTTAAGTGCTAATAAAGTGTTATTATGTTTTTTTTTACCACGTTATCAATAAGTTCTCAAACATCCTGGTATGCAAAGGACTTAACTCTCAATAGATGCCTGTCCCACTGAATTTGATTTGCCAGAACACTTAAAGATAGTATTCTTCAATTTTTCCATTGTCATTTTTACCCTAAAGGATACTTCAGATTCATAATAGGTTACGTTTTAAAAGCAAACTTTATCAGCAAGGGTTGATCATTAGATAACCAAGGATAGCCTTCGGTAATATCAGACAATGAAATACAGCTCAAGTCTTGGCTAGCTACGAAAGTCTAAGTTATTCTTATAGGTTAGCCTTAACTTACATTGTACAATGTAAATAAGTATGTTCAATTACAGGTCAGTATGACTGTGACAAGTTACATAGGTTTATATATGTACCTCATGGTAATTATAGCTCTTGAAGCTGTACAAATAGCTTCTATGTCATGGTTCGAATGCTTTCATCTGGTTCTGTGCAGTACATACAGTTTGTTTTGTTTGTTTGTATGGTGTTTTCACGTTGTATGGAACCAGTGGTTATTCAGCAACGGGACCAACGGCTTTACGTGACTTCAGAACCACGTCGAGAGTGAACTTCTATCTCCAAAAATACACATCTCTAACCCCGCAGTGGAATACCCAAGACTCGTATATACAGTGTACTCTTCCCTGTATCACAACTGTATGAATATGAATTCATGCAGATTGTATCTACATGTACTATACTCTAATTAAATAAATAGTTTCTCTTATAAGATCTGTGAGTATCCTCGTAGGTTCAAATATGTCTTGAAAATGTCTGCAGGTCAGTTAGAAACTATGTTGGTAATAATACATGACGCGTGAGATTCAGGACTGATATTTGTCAATTGTGTGTTAAAGATTTCCTAAAAAACAAAGAGCGAGACCACTACCTCATTTGGGTTTAGATACTCCAGAAGGAATAAAGAGCTAAACGATGGCTTACGTATATGCAGCAATTATTTTCTGCTAAAGTACATTTTCAGTATATCAAGAGGCAATAATGTGGTTAGCAAAGCAAATTTAGTCTAATAAGAAGTAACCAGAAGTGGCAAGCCGGCATATTCTACATCATTACTGGCAACAGCAAGATTTTTACAGCCTTGCATGCTACAATACTAATTGTATCCCTATTAACAGTATCGAGTACAGTAAATTTCAAAATCTTATAAAATTATTGTGCAGACTATTGAATATTGGATGTCAGATATCAGGCTATTAAACCTAGTTTATAATATTATTATGCCAATGGAAGAAGCTTATATGGGATGAAAGCATTAAAGATGATAGTTATTTTAGCATGGTGTTGTCAAATTTTACTGCCTATCTTGACCCATGAATAGAGAACGATAATAATTAGTTCTGCCTCTAGCAAGTAAAACTGTAAAATTATGGCGAAAAGAAAGGCACACAATGTCGGCAAAATTGGGCAACGCTATTGCTCAAGAGTATAAAAACTACAGCAGACAGAATTACTATTCTTATTTCTACATATAGTACATATTGTCCTTGGCAAATGGTGCAAAGATCATTTACCAATCTTTAAAGACTGCTGAGAAAATTAGCTGTTTAATGCAGCATAATCATAATGCTGTAACGTCATTATATCTGCAAAATAGTATGGCTTAACTGTAGAAAAATATACCAGCAAAAGTAAATATTTTCATTTCTAGTAAATGGTGCATAAATCAATTGACAGTCTTGAAGGACAACAAATGTTAAAGAGTACAAAGATTCACGCCAGAATGAATGGGTTTCGTCATTGTTTACATCGTAATCAACACGTAGTAACAGCGCTAGGCAGCGCACATCACAAACTGGTTAGGCTATCATGGGCTGTCCGATCTCTCCCTCTATATCTATGGTTGGAACCACCTGATATACTATTTTTAACATTGAAATTTTAGATAGAAATATCTGCCGCCAAAATGTTGCTCAATTTTCTTGTTTCCTGTGGCCAAACTACATTCTTCATATTAGTACTGTTCACGAATAATATGGACATTAGGATACTTTCCTTTTCACTACCGGGAACACGACCATATATATAGCAAAATTACAGAGGTTGTTGACGCTTAATTAGCATATTGTAGTAATGTATTAGTAGTAATATATTCTATCCAACCCGTATTTCTTTATTCAAACCGTGCTTTTACCCTGCAATGTACTGCCAGCTTAATTTTCCCGAACTAGGGTAGTGTGAAAACTGTAAGACACCTAATGAATGAGATTCAGACAACGGGAAACAGAAGAGAATGAATTAGTGGGACACATTTCTGCTATTTCCAGTGATCTTAGCTCTTATAAAACTTCTTCCCCTCTTCACTCGTACGTCTTCATAAAATTATCAATTACTGCACCACACTAATTACCTAACTGTGTTACCTCATTTTATTTTTCTCTTTATATAGCATATCTCTTCTCAGTTGAAAAAGACATATTCATATCTCACTTGGGTCTAACTTACTTGCTTTTGATTATGGAGAACAGTTGTCCTACTTAAGAAGTTTTGGCCATAGGTTCGTTCTACTTGCCAGTGCGTTAAGTTACTTTACATTGCTTAACAAAAATGTTAACCTTCGTTACTGCAGTGGGTGGATTTAAGATTGTAAGTTTAATTAGTGTACGATTTACCAGGTGGCTATATTAAAACGATGAATGCAACACTAATACCTCTGAGGTGGGGAAATTAGTTATTACTATTGAGGAATCATATTTGTCCACATACTTTCACACTTTGAATCACTGAATAAACGAAGTATCATTATATCCTATACCGTTTTGATTTCGATATTAATCGCCCACGGACTATCGTTCAACACTCTCTTCTCATGCACCTCTCTCCGTTCCCCTGCTTTAGTTGAAACAGCTAACAGCTGAATACTTACAAATGAATCTGAAAAGCATGTTGGTAAAACTTTTATCACAAAATCAACTTCATTCGCAATACTGCAAAAATCTCTCTCTCTCTCTCTCTCTCTCTCTCTCTCTCTCTCTCTCTCTCTCTCTCTCTCCACTATCACACCTGTCCACCCCGGTGCCAGGAAATGGACAGACAGCAAGCAACAATTTCCAGAAATCCTGGAAAGGCGAATAACGCGATTGGCTGTATCGGTTAGTTATGGGGCGCCTCGTCCCTAGAGAACAGTAGGCAAGGGGGCTCCGCCACTGCCGAGGTATTGTTTGCGTCTGGGAAGTGGGTGCGGGGACCTGGTTTGTTAAACTCCCTTATATCCACAGTGTGGCTGAGAGAAATTCTGGAGCAATTGTTATATACACCTGAAGGGTCTGGTTTGGCCGATGATTCAACAGTGTCATCTTCAAGTATAAGGAATTTCTTATAATTGCTTTTTGATGGTGAAATTGATTTTTTTTATGTTTACTTTTAGTTTATAGTAGCAATTGCGTTTATATTTTTTCATTTGATGTTTACTTCAAATTTATAGTCGTTGCCGCTTGTACAAATAATAATTTCCGGTATTGGAAACTTGATACAAAAAAAATTCTCTCAGGATATGGTTTGAATTTTCTTTCTTTGGGAGTTATTGTTTTTTATAGCAATAGATAAAAAAAATTTTTATTACAACCAATTGAAAAATGCATAGTTTTATAAATCCCTCACTATTTGATAAGGTCAGAATTTAGCTAAGGGCAAAGGTAGTTTAATCTTGAAAAGTATTTTCTATTTGTCGACGATCAAACGGAAACAAATGAATGTCACATAACATCAAGAGAGAGAGAGAAAGACGGAGACAGGAAACTGGTATAGGGTGATGGACACATAGGTTAAGGAACTGTCTTCCAAATTATAACTTCTTTGTAAACATGAAGATGAGATAAGCAATTCCTCATCTGTTTAACGTTGTTGTAGTGCGATGACATCCAGTGGTATTCCCCTAACCACTTCAACTTAAGAGCAACAACGTAAACATCTGATTTTGTTTACATCTCTGTAGAGTATCCTAGGGTAATTTAGCTTACCAAATAATGTTAAATGCCAAGATATCAGTATTTTTCGTGTTTATTTTATTATATTCTTTTTTACTAAACTAATTTTATATGTATCAGAGTCAGACATAAGGGCAGACACTTGTTAGTAAAGGATTCTATACTTTTTACAAACACAACCAGTATTGCGTAGACGACGCAGAACAAAGTATCAGGGATCATTACAATGCTTTTGAGTAAATGGCAACATCTAACAAATGTGCTCAAGTACGAAATTCCGGAAGAGAAACAAAGAAAAGATTACCTAACTAGAGTTAAAAATTAGCTTGCTTTCTGAACATCTTAACTCGGGCGACACTCGCCTAAAAGTACGACCGAATCATAACTTGATACCAGACACATCACGGTTGTTTCGTGTTCCTTGAAAATTGGTGTGGAATTCAATGTGATTATTTGGTTTATTTCATTGTATGTGAGATGAAAATCAGATCTATTTATATAAAAATGCTACTAATAATTGACTGCTAAATACTTGAGATATCCTATTTATGTATAATGTATATATATTATATATTATTATATATATATATATATATATATATATATATATATATATATATATATATATATATATATATAGTATATATATGTGAATACATCTTTCTAAATGTACGTTTATAAAATTGGAGAAGCTCTTTACTATTTTTTTGCATATTTTATTCAATCGATTCCTATTGTTATACATGTACAAGATATGGTCTTTGCAACGATAATATGCCTCGTTATACATACATTTATTTATTCACTTGTACTTTTTGTGATTACATTTTCACCTTTTTTTATGCATACTTATATATTTTACACAAAAGCCTTTTTACGTATAAAACGCACATCCGAAAAAATCATAGGTAAACATGCACGATGATGTCTTGTTTATTGTTTTATTACTTTTCCTTTATGAATATAATTCCTTTAGTCAACCTGACTTTTGAAATTAACTGTTGGGACTCTTTTTCTCTACTCCTTTTTTTAATTTGTGTTCTTTCATGTTTTGAAATATGCTGCGTTTATATATGATACACATATTCCAAGAACAATCGTTTCATTACATCTACCTAATTGCTTTTCTGGTTTGTTTAACTCCTTTTCCGACAAATTAACGTTTCGTGGCTCCTTTGAAGTGACCAGTTA
Source organism: Macrobrachium nipponense (assembly GCF_015104395.2). Lineage (NCBI taxonomy): Eukaryota > Metazoa > Arthropoda > Malacostraca > Decapoda > Palaemonidae > Macrobrachium > Macrobrachium nipponense. Next base: position 29,495,805 of record NC_087201.1, on the reverse strand, counting down.
ATTAAGCGCAAAAACAATAGTAATTTATTTATCATTTCCTTGTCTGGTCAACGTGAATACCAGTTTTACGTGTATACATTTATATACGTTTATTGTAAATGACAAGATTTCTTACATATCCTCAACATTCTGATGATGAATGAAGCAATCTCACTAGTAAAATACAGAGAAATCTTCCGATCGTTGTCAGTAATGTCTGAGATTTTTAGAAAGATAATGTTAAGATTTTTTTAAACTAAAGGAGGATACTTAGTGTTTGATTATTTAAAAAGCATTAATACAGTCAAAATTTGATTCTAAAAAATATTTCTAGTTCACTGAAACAAGATGACTTGGTTATGCAGTTATTATATATATAGTATATATATATATATATATATATATATATATATATATATATATATATATATATATATATATATATATATAAGTAAATGTTTGTATGAGTGTATATTTGCTTGCATTCATGTAACTTTGTGCTTTATTGAAATCCCTAGACAAAATTTGGTATGTGGCCAACATTTGACCCAATATAGATCATTATAGGGTAGGTTTGAACCCTACTTCCCTCCTCTAACCCCCCTCCTTCCCCTCCCCTTCCCCTCAACCCCCTTCCCATTACCTTTGTAACTTAAGTGTTTTAAGAAACTCTACGGGATTATCATACCTCATTTTATGTTCTCGTGACCATAGAAATATATTACTGAAATTTGTTTCCAGACAGTACAGTAATACCTGGATAAAACTGACAATCACTAATGTAATCACTGGATAAAAGTGACAGTCACCTACAGTAATACCTGGATAAAAAGGACAGGCAGTACTATAATACCTGAAAAATGTGACAGTTATCACATCAATGCCTGGACAAAAGGGACAGTCACCACAGTATTGCCTGCATAGAAGTGACAAACTGAACAGTAATATCTGGATAAAAGGCACAGATATAGAAGGTTATCCATATAACAAAAGTAATCATGGGTCCAGTGTGTATTTGTGATATATATCAGATATATATGATAGAAAAGATTATATAAGATGCTTGAGAATGATCAAAAAGTCGACCTAAGTTACTTGTTTAATGAGATTAATTACTATATTTTCTTCCGCAATCCTCTTTTAGTCAAACTCTTAGTTCCTCATTGGACTAGCGGGTTGCGTACTCGCATAACGATCTGGTAGGCCGAGTTCACTCCTCGCTGCAGCCAATGTGGAACCAGAGGACTTTATTTCTGATGATTAGAAACTAATTTCTCAATATAATAAGGGTCGGATCCCACAGTAAGCTGTGCGTCCCGTTGCTAAGTAATCAGTTGGTTCGTAGCCACATAAAAAGAAATCTAATCCTGTAGGCCAGCCCAAGGAGAGCTGTCAATCAGGCCAGTGGTCTAGTAATACTAAGGTATACTTAACTTGGTCAAGCTTTTGTAAATTAGCATTCGCAGTTTCATCAGCTGATTCTATCTTTTTTCCTGACCTAACTTCGGCCAACATATTTTTAAACGGAATCCTATTGCTGAAACATCACAATTCTCCCATAAATTTTGGAGGTTCTCGTTACTCTCCCCGATGGGTACTGTATATTCTAAAAATTTAAAAATACCCACAATCAGTTATCAATACTATTAATTTTTTTTTTAAAAGCCGCAGCTATGTCACATATATTTACTGTTCCTTGTTTATAATCTCGGATTACTCCATCCATAAAGATATTGGAAACAAAAGGAGATGTAGAAATCCTTTCTCTCACAAACTTATACGGCATACCAGTCACTTTCCTATCCACTTAATCCATTAGACATTTCTCTAATAACGAATGTCAGTACCTCGTAACAAGTTGTCATTTATACTGAATTCTCAACACCCTCTGTCTGAGTCAATCAAATCCAGGACAATAAAGAAGCTCCCGAGAGGTTTTTGCCTTTACTTTCAAACTTTTTACATAACATTTTTTCACAACACGCACCATCTATCTTGTCTAAACCATCTTTACTTTTCCCCAAGCAATCGTGCCGTCAGTCTCGCCTTCTAAAGTCAAAGTTTTATCACATCCGGTAAAGTAAATACTGTTATGTTCTAATTGTTAGTGTCACATATATTACCTTTAAATGTTTAAAGGTAATATGTCTTCCTCACTTTTTTCCTTCGTTGTCTTTCCATCATACAGACATACCTTACAAATATTGGTCAGTCACTTATCGGAACTATCACCACCGTCTCATAACAAAACTTTGTTATCTTCTAACTTTTTGTGTCCCTCAGGTTTTGACATTCCCATTACCCTCTTGATGTCTTCAACTGTCTGTCCGTAAGTAAGCATTCTTAGCTTTACACTAACTCTTTCAAACTAACACAATTTATCTTTACTCTCTCCTATTCTCCACATTCAACACATCCTCAAAATACTGATTGGTTCCATGTCCGTGAGACTGATTTCCCTTTTATAAGAAATATTTCCAATTAATTTTTCCCTGGAACTACTGTTATACTCCATTAACATTTCTCTCTCAATCTAAACAACTTTTCATTCTTCACAGAATTAGTGTTCATTTTGACATCTATACTTTTGAGGTCAGATTCCTTTTTATCTCCCAGTTCCTTTTTGACTACTCTATTCCTCCTCCCCCATTCAGGCAAATGGCTGAAATAATATCCTTTCTTCCATTCTAAGCCCCCTCGACCCTCATCCCACCAATTATCTTTAACTGTCGCTGTATCATCTGTACCTCTAGCTCATAGTTCATCCATATTCTCCCTAGAAGCTCGTCTTCCTTCACTCACATCAAACTCACTTTTCTTAGTTACATTTAAATCCATAGTTGTGTCCTTTCCTTTATGTGAGTGTATAATGGATTCTTGTGTCTACATGGGTCCTTTTGTTATCTGTTTCATCCAGCAAATTACTTTAGTACAGC
>NC_087201.1:29410390-29490390 GCF_015104395.2 Macrobrachium nipponense | reverse complement strand
TTCAGTTTATGGCGAAACTTTCCGGGAAGGTAAAGATTGCACCAAATCGTCTGAAGTCGATGTTCCCAAAGATGTAGTTATTTCTTGGTGGAATTTCTGTGCATCTTAGGATGAATGACCTAAAATTCAATATCTTTAGATGATTCACCATAATATATAAAGAGAAAAAGACCGAGCACCGAAGCATGAATGTAGTTACGAAACTAATAAACTAAAACGGAATGGACATTTAATGACTCATGGCTCCAGTGGATCAGTCTAATTAAAGTGAAAATAAAAACGAATAGTCTTAACTAGATATTATTTTATACTAAAGGGAACGGATTATTTTATTTTTTAAATGAATGCATAAATGAGCAGCACCTGCCCCTTCGAATCTCTAGTGGGGAGGGACTCGGGTGAATACCCAGGCAGAGAAGGTCTTGTCTTCGTCCCCACGTGAACAGTCACAATGGAGGGATATTGTACTCTATATGTCAGTGAGCAAAAGGTTCATTTCATCAATAGACTTAATTCATATGGGGGAACACGCATGCTAGTATGGACCAAGTGATTTTTTTAACTTTGGGAGATGAAAGCTTGATAAGGAAACGAGATATTTAGTGAGAGAAACAGAAACTGGCACTTGATTGCTAATTTCAGACTTATCGGGCAATCTAATATTGCAGTGCGCACTGCTGCAAGTGAACTTGATCCAACATGCCTTCCATTAACATCTTAGGGGCGACAAGGAGCCCAGGTCACTTGGGACTGGGTCACTTGAGACCGGGTCACATGAGACCGGGTCACATGAGACTGGGTCACATGAGACCGGGTCACATGAGACCAGGTCACTTGAGACCGAGTCACATGAGACCGGGTCACTTGAGACCTGGTCACATGAGACCGGGTAACATGAAACCGGGTCACTTGACACCGGGTCACATGAGACCGGGTCACATGAGACCGGGTCACTTGAGACCGGGTCACATGAGACCGGGTCACTTGAGACCGGGTCACTTGAGACCGGGTCTTGAAAAGCCAAGTAAGACCAGCAGAAAGGAGATCACAGGAATATAGTTCTTGAGACAAGGGTATCTGGAATGACAACACACAAGCCTGTTACCCCCATGATATCTAATGCTTTTACCTGGCCAGACCCTGTTCTCAAAACAGTAAGTTTACTGCCCCTAGACTCATCCTACCAAAGCCTATGGGTCACCCCCACTTAATGGATTGCAATCTGGTTCCTATGTTAAGAGGCCAGAGAGATGAGAGCAGCATATATTTGTTACAATGCATACATATATATATATATATTATATCTATATATAGTTATAAATTTAATTATATATGTATAATAGCCTATATATATATATATATAGATATGAAAGACGGTGGGCAGAAGTTGCCCCTAAAGTCAGTCCTGACCCAGCTCTCATCCAAGCAACAACTACATCCCGATCTCTGGGCCAAAGCCTTTTGTTCTGACACAGCCCTATATATATACTGTGAGGTCACAAGTGACCTAGGCTCCGAATGGCATATTGGATGAAGTTCACTTGCTTTGAAATTAGCAATTAAGTGCCAGTTTCTGTTTCTCCCACTAATTTTCTCGTTTCCTTTTTAAGATTTCATCTACCCCCACAAAAAAAAAAAATAAAACTATCGTTCCACACTACTATGCGTGTTCCCAATCTCAGTTAAGTCAGTTGGTGAAATAATCCTTTGCTCAGTGACATAGAGTAAAGCATCCTTCCATTGTGATAATTCATTGTCTGTGAGAGAATCTTTTATTTGCGAATTCTTATGTGAGAAATCTATTTCCAGAGACATGTTATTTTGTTCCTTGTGTTCTGCCACCAGTCACTCCTGTGATAAATTGTTCTAGAAGATTATTACTTCCAGATTACTACAAGTAAACCCAGCCTCTGAGAATCACGAGCCGTGAGCTCCACATTGTGTTATCAATGTGTAAAATAATATATTGCATTCTGAAACCCAGTTACTTGAAAACTTTGTTATAAGACGCTTGTTGCACTTATTTTGCTAGACTGCATACCAGCTAGGATATATTCCACCGTTTGAACTGAGTGGAATCGAGTAATTTAACGTAGTTGTTAGCTTTCCCGGCGACCTTCTTTTGTTTTAAATGAAATCAGAAGGTATGATTCCTCTTTTTTTTACCCTTATTTGTTTATTTAAATCTAGGTAAGTGGCCCATAAGGCAACCATTAAGTTAAGATCCATTTCATGTGCCAAAACCCATTCTTAATATATATATATATATATATATATATATATATATATATATATATATATATATATATATATATATATATCAGTGCCACACACACACAAAAGAACCAAAGGCCGCTGGCCAACCTTATGTGGAGAGAACAAAAGACAGAATGTTTACAAAGAAAGTTAACTTAGGTAAAGTTGAGTAGAGGAGGTTTGGGTATTTAACTGTGGGACTAGTTGTTTAATAAACAATGACTCAAGTATAGGCAATTCGTGAGGATTAGCTGTTTGGCCTATTATACTAAAATCACTTCTTTCAATGTAAGTTTTACAGATTTTGGAATGAGCTCCGAAATTAGAATGTTCTGGGTTGGAGAGCCTGCAACCAGTACGAAAGCTAATTCCTCCTCGTGGATCCGACATATACCCCTGAGTTACACTTAGGGCAAGTATACTTATACACCAAGTTAGAGGACAAAAAAGGGCTTTATCGATCCTTATGGTTAAAAAAAGAACCAATTGTTAACGGATTTTTGGGAATTAATTTTAAATTGATCGCACCATAGTGATTATTGATATTTTGTAAAATCGTTTTCTAAAAGAATCGTCGTGTACAAAGGGAAATTTGCGTAAACGTTCAACTTGGGTACTGTTGGAGGTTTCATGACATCAGTGAATTGTTTGTTAAGAAATTTGCGGAGTTGTTTAAAAAATAAGCTACGAGGGAAGCAGTTATTCATAAAATATTCAGAGAGAACATTAATTTCCTGGTGGAAGGAATGCCAGTTCGATGTAATGAAAAAAACCCTGTGGAGGAGAGTAAATACAGAATTAAGTTTAAAATTGTAAAAACAAGAGCTGTAGTAGTTGCATCCTAAGCCAGTAAACGTCTTTTTCCTAAAGACAGAAGTATTAAAAGAATCATCATTTCTGGTAACAAGAACGTCTAAAAAAGGTAATTGATCGTTCACTTCTTTTTCCACAGTTAACCTAATGTTATCATGTATAGAATTGTCAAATGCTAAGAACGGGTCGATATCAAAATCATTTTTAAATAGGGCGAAGGTATCGTCAATATACCTAACATAAAAAAGATATACCTAACATAAAAAAGCGGGTGAAACCTAAGGGGACATTCATCTAAAATGCGCTCTTCCAGCGAGCACATGAAGATATTGGCAAACGTTGGACCGTCAGTTTGTTTGAAAAGCTTGTCATCAAAAATAAAGGCAGTGTCCCGCACTGCCAGCTCTAAGAAAGTTTTAAGAAGCGTTCGATTAAAATTGTTAAAAACAGTATCTGGTTCAGGAAAAAGTATATTTATGATAATATCTATGGTTTCCTCCACAGGGACATTAGTAAAAAGCGATTCTACATCTAAACCAGCCATTTTAATATCGGCGTCCTGTTGTAACATTTTGTCCTTAAAATAATACGAATTGCTAAGAGTAAAATTATTTTTAGTCAGAGGTTCTAGAATAGGTACCAGATATTTAGCTAGTTTATAATTGGGTGCATTGTAGGATGCTAAAATAGGTCTCATGGGTACATTAGGTTATGTATTTTTGGGAGACCGTATAAGACTTCAAACGATGATCCTGTGACAAACAAATCCTGGTATGTATTATCATCAATGATTTCCTCTTTTTTTAAAGTGCGTAAAAATCTATTAATGTTGTGCTCAATAACAATGATATTATAAAAATCAGATGATCCAATTTCAGTAAACTTACTTTGGTCTCTTAAGGTTAGGTTTTAGGTTGCTGAGGGTCAAAATCGACTCCCATCGGGGAATTAGCTTTCGTACTGGTTGTAGGCTCTCCAACCAAGAACATTCTAATATCAGAGCTCATTCAAAAATCTGTAAAACTTATATCAAAACAAGTGATTTTAGTATAATAGGCCAAGCAGCTAATCCTCACGAATTGAGTCATTGTTATTAGGCAACTAGTCCCACAGTTAAATACCCAAACCTCCTCTACTCAACTTTACCTAAGTTAACTTTCTTTGTAAACATTCTGTCTTTTGTTCTCTCCACATAAGGTTGGTCAGCGGCCTCTGGTTCTTTTGTGTGTGTGTGTTTTTTTTTCTTTTTTTTTTAGCTGTAATGTATTGAATTTTAATTTTCTTATGAAATTTTAAGTTTTTACAGTAACTTTTTTAGTAATTTATTCATTATTCAACAGATCCCTGATGATGTAATAAAGATATTATTACGAAACGTCGTAAGGAATTAATTGGTTACCCTGGTCCACCCTCGCACTGATGTGTCTTGCTGGCCATCGCCTAGCCCGGCTTTTGATATATATATATATATATATATATATATATATATATATATAATATATATATATATATATATATATATTATATATATATAGCTATGCTTAAAAATCACAGTAGATGCACGTGACTTCATAAATAAGCGAATACCACGGGAAAATGATAGTCAGAAATCCAAGCGCTTTCGTCTTTACTCAGACATCGTCAAGGAGCTACTAAAGTACAATTGGAGAGGAAGGTCTCAGATACAAACAAGATCAGGAATACCAGATGGTTAATTATCAAAAGGGTAAAAAATTAAAAGGGATAATCCAGGATTATCGGATATCACACGGTCACAAACTTAAACAGATTCTGACCCTAACCGAAATTACAAAGTATCTTTACAGTCCAAAACATGTAAAAACTGAATATATTAGTTTTGTTGCTTATATTTATCTACAACTTTTTTCATTATGAAAGCATCAAGTTTAAATAACACAAGACTTAAATTTAGAATATTTCTATTATTTGACTTGATAAAACAAGATTCAATGATATTCCTTTTAACTGTGTCATTACATGGGACTAAGGCTCTTGCTTGACTCCAGTTAATAGGATGGTCTAAATCTCTCATATGTACGAATAATGCATTCGATATTTGCCCAGTTCTCACAGAATATTGATGTTGCTTGAGGCGCTGTGAAAGAGATTTGCCGGTCTGTCCGTAATAGACTTTATCACACTTTTTGCAAGGAATTTCATATATGCAGACTTGAAGATCTTTAGAATTTTTTTATTACTAAACTCTTGACATTAATATTATTGAAAACAACATTTATGTTAAAAAGCTTTAAAATTCTAGGAATATCTAAAAACCTTTCATCATAAGGTAATTTTAGAATGTTATGCTTACTAAATTCAAGTTTGTCATTAGTTGAATAAAATGTTTTTCTAGCTCTTTTCCATGCCGTGGTATTCGCTTATATATATATATATATATATATATATATATATATATATATATATATATATATATATATATATATATATATATATATGTGTGTGTGTATGTATATATATATATATATATATATATATATATATATATATATATATATATATATATATATAAATGTATAGTATTTTTAGGATAAACAGAACAATGATTACATTCCTGGAAATGTACTTTCCACCAGGAACGTTCATTTTGTCATTTGTGGTAGGGAAACCAGCTAAAGAAACCATAGGTAGTCACAATAGTAATTCTATTATCATAAATATTTGTTCAGATTCACAAAAAGACCAATGAAAAATATAAAAGCAGAACTCTACACTGTAAATCTGTACGCTTCATCAAGAAGGCAGAACCAAGCACGATAAGATGAACAGTATGAACCAACTTCATTCAACTCACATGCTGACTTGAATATTTGGTTTAATTAAGTCATGTAAGTGAACATGAAGGAACACTGCTTCCTTTAAACGAGAAAATACGAGCAATGCTGCCGTATAGAAGATAATGAATGCGTTGCACTTCAGCCACTATGAATAGGAATAAAATGAGTGAGTTCAAGTTCCGTCATTCCTTATTTATTTACCTGTTTTTAAACGTATTTTCCATAAGTGAAAACAAGAAGTAATCTAGCGTCCTCATCAAGTTTAATTACTCATCTCCCGAGATAAATTAGTATCATCGAAAAAATAACGGAACCTAATCGCGATGGAAGAATAGACAATTCTCTTCAAAAACTAGCAAGCAGAAATAGAAGTGGAGAGACAGAATGGCCTCGATTTCCATAACTCGGCAGGGGAGAGAGAAAAAAAAATTACTCGCCGACCAGACAGACAAGGAATAATAAATGTTGGAAGCGTTCGCATGAAAGGTATTACGCAACCGGTATCACAGCGATGCCAGTTGTGAACTGAGAGAAGGATCACCTTGATCAACTTTGATTGATGGATCATTTTATCTGAACAATGAACCAGTTAATTGTAAGAATTGAAGTCAGCTGGTATACTCTCAATGCATCTTGAAGGAGGCAAAATTCATGACCACGAAATGAGCCTCAAAATGCGTGATCTCATAGAAACAACTTTTTGATGAGCTGCACTCCAGAAATGGTGGTAAGAAAAGGAAATGCATTTCAGTACAGTCAGATAGAAAAGGTACACGAGATATTCCATGACGAAAATATAAACCTTAATTGCAGGGACTGAAGTGGACTAAATAACCGGCTTCTCATCATTATTATGCTTTCCAGATCAGATCTGGAGGTCTGGAACCTAATGCTGGAGGATGAGAGAAGCAACGGGGAACACCTGGGATGAAACAAAAGCAAAATTTTAACTTTGATTTCGAATCAACAGTGAAACAATTTAAAAATAGCAGCAACACTTCACTTCTGGAGAAAATTAAAGAGAGGAATGTATTTGAAGAAATGTTCCAACCTGATGGAATGATTATTGAAAACCTACAAAACGTTAGCTGAATCTGAGAAGTACGATGACCATGGCAAAGTGTCGAGAGATCTCTAGAAATCTGGGTCGGAAACTTTGAACGATGAACCAGTTCAGGCACGAGGGCGGATAATTGTGATTACATTACTGTTATGGTGGTTGGATCAGTTGTTGAAAACATAGGGGAGGGATTCATTTGTAACACATCGAATTCCCCATATGTGGTTGCGATCAGGAAGAGGATATATAATGTTCGAAAAGAATATTGTGACAGACGAGTCTGTATGATATGAATGTTAAAAAAAAAAAATAAATAAATAAAAAATGCCCCGAAATCTCTTCAGCATAGTCGAGTTTGCTGTATGAAACTCTAAGCCACGGCCTGGTTGTGGCTTGTGTGGTTGGCACCTATCAGGGTGCCAGAAGCACAATTACGGCAAACTTTAACCTTACATAAAAAACAAACTACTGAGACTAGAGTGCTGCAATTTGATATAGTTGATGACTGGAGGGTGAAAGATGAACATCCCTATTTGCAGCTCTTTAGCCTCAGCAGTTTCTAAGAGCTGAGGGAGGACAGAAAGAGTGCCGACAGTCATCTCAATAGTTATCTTTTTATAGAAAACTAAAATGAAGACCCCCACTTGAAGCCTTGTGAGAAATTTTGAGTTAATTTACGAAAATAAATTAGCTATGAATGCTGAAAGTGAGGGGGAGGGAGATGAAGTTGATCATACGATAGGTAATGTTGACAAGACTATATAAATTTAATGTAAAGAAGCTCTCGGCACAAGTCATACGTAGTGCGTCGAGTGAAAAGTCAAAGGAATATTTCATATATAACCTGCTGTTAGGACGTGAATATTTGTAGCGTCGTGAATATGAAGGGCAAGATTTCAATTATTTTTTAATAAACCAGCCACTATGAATAGATCATATTGCATATGGGCCTGCAACCCAGATGTGAGAGTCTTTATGCATAAGAATCTTTATTAGGTAAAGCTAGATAAATAATGTCAGAGAGATATCATGACGTCATCTGTTTCTACCGTCAGTGGTATGCCCTAATGAAATAGAAATGCATAGCTAAAGAGAGAGAGAGAGAGAGAGAGAGAGAGAGGAGAGAGGAGGAGAGGGTTGAGAGGAGGAGAGATGAGGACGAAGACTGGCTGGGTGAGAGGTTGAGAGAGAGAGAAGAGAGAGTAGAGAGAGAAGAGAGATAGAGAGAGAGAGAGAGAGAGAGAGACAGAGAGAGAGAGAGAGAGAGAGAGAGAAGGATCCGTACTGCGTCAAAATTGCAACAATTGAACGGGGGTTTGTAACTAAAAGGAAATAATAAAATTAATAAATTGCAAGATATTTCATGGGCATGACGTCAAACACGTGACTACTGAGTGATACAGAAAAACACTGGATGAGGACATAGTAGATGACTGCGAGGACAAATGATCATGCAAACTGATTTTGCATATTCTCATTAAACATACATGATATTACACATACTAATGGCAAGGAATGAAACAGTGGTCTAAGGAAAGTTCGGTGCCTTGATGTCCGATATACTTTAGGTAATGTGTTCATTTCATTAAAAGGTTTTCGAAAGACAAAGTACAGCCCCTGCAAATATTGTTTCAAGGAGATATTAAAAACAAAAACATTCGTACTTAATGACTGCTACGTCGGTGAAAAGATTATAGATGTTCATAGACTAATCTAACAATTAAGACGTAGCCCATCAGTGCGTCTTTTTGGATGGAGTAGGGGAAACCATTGAACAGGTAACAACCAACAAGTGTTATACACAAAGGTAAGCTGTGGTCCCGGGTGCATATTCCTGAACTGTAACCAAGTACGAGACCTTCCCTGAAAAAAAACGGAAAGCCATATCTGAGAAACTAACCATAGAATCCTCTTGAAAATAATCTCATTGTGTTTCCCACACCAAATTACCCACACAATATAATGTTAATTAATCTAACCTAACCCAACCTAACCTAACCTAACCTAGGGGCATGGCAAAAACACTGGAGCTGGTGCAATACTGGTATACATCTCGGCAATTTGCCTGTTGGAGACATATAATTCTGGGTAGAATTAAGAACATATTAATACACATCATCTGTCGCCATACCGTCCGCAGGAGGCCGAAGTTAAGGAGATGGCCAGATTCAGCATCGTCCAAAGGGTTAATTGCGAACAAGTAAAAAATAGGGGACGGGCGGAAAAGTTAAGCATGACTCTGAAGTCTGAAAAAAGAAGCGCGTTAGATATGAAGTATTGCATTACCAAACAGAGGATTAAGGATGTATAAGAATGCATCCCAACTATGTGGGTAAAATTTTTCTCTTGACAGATGCTAGAATCTTTAGTTCCAATAAGCAGGAAATAATCCAAATATTGGCTGGACAAAAACTCTCATTTAAAAAGAAGTGACAGTTACCATCCACATCAGTATCGAGGGGACGAATATTAAATTAGCTACCATGACGTGTTTTACAGTGCAATTAAGAAACAAGGTTGTCAACTTAAGAAACGAAGGAAGCATGAGTTGCTAAAACAAGAAAGGAAAAGAATAGGAGTGGAACTATGGAAAAATGTTTTCTGATAAACACCTTAGTTTATAGGAGATTTAGGAATTGCGAGTCTGTATAAATGTCCTGAAAATTGCAGTAAACACATAGTCTAGATTTTTTAGCAATAACTTTTCTAGGCTCCCACCTGTGAATAAGTCTTTCCACGTCAGTGCTTTTGATGTGACCTTTAGTTAGAATAACAAGGAGTGATCCAATCTCCAGTTTATTCAGGATGCGTGCAAGATTTTCCCCAGATGCATAAGATGTAAATATTATATTCCTAATTTTTTACGAAAATTATAACATGCTAAAATCTATGGTTAAATAGAGCCTTGTTTCACCAAAAAAAATTTAAATAAATACGCTATATTTTATAAGAAATAATTTTCCTGTACTCTTTAACATGTACTTTATTTATCTTTTACATTTTCATAAATAAATAAATTATAAATATTCTAACCTAAAATTCTGGTATCTTTACCTCAACAGGAAACACCTTTTTCAGAACTTTTTAGGCTCTTCCATAGAACTTTCATACTCCCAAAACAAAAACCACAACAACAAAATAGTTTGTAGGCTTAGTCCCCGAGTAAGTGAAAATCATAAGTCCTTCGCATTGGAGATGATGATGAGGATACAGTTAGGAAAGATATTTAAATAGAAATGATGTTACGGAAAACGGTACAAAATCTTCGCTGATTTAATTTACGACAGCCTTCGTGCAGACAGAAAATTTTCTCCTCCCAGGATGAAGCACTCTTCGTATATTCTCTAGGGTTTGCAGAAGTGAATCCGTAGATTAAGAGAATTCCTGTAGAAGCACGTTAGTGACCTACTTAAAACACAATCTAAATATAGGACTGCTTTGCGAAATGAGCGTGATTTTTCACTGTAATAAAGGCTACACTCTCATGACAATCATAGCAAACATATGAAAATGGAATGTGAAAGACAGGGATCAACGCATCATTTCCAGTAAATGTTTGAAACAGTCAAAATAACTTTAAGAGTAAATGCTAAAAATGATATGTAAAAAGCATCTATACATTTTACGAAGACTTTCAAATCTTTTGTCACTTATTTTGTGAGTCTCTCTACAGAATAATCCTGGATAACGATATATATAAATATATATATATATATATATATATATATATATATATATATATATATATATATATATATATATACAGAGAGAGAGAGAGAGAGAGAGAGTGCTCTTTTACAATGTAAAGATTTAAATACGATGGAATAGTACAATATCTAACTGTTGTCGGTAAATCTCACCGACTAAACCTGCTAAAGACACTGAAGCATTGATGTCTAGACACATAAATGTAAATTTACCATTTTGACACGACATACGAGTACTAAATCTTTCGCTTGGTGGTTCACGACTCTAAATATAATAAACTGAGCTATTTTCCACTTGAAATTATAAAAAATTTACAAAATTAGCCAGTATGTTTTAACAAATTGTTATAACTGGCCGTTACTTTCGTTGGAACATAATACTTGGGAAATATGATATTGGCCTTGGTGAAAGAGTTTACTCACACTCCTAGTATAGTATATTATTATTATTATTATTATTATTATTATTATTATTATTATTATTATTATTATCCAGAAAATGGACTCTATGTATATGGAACAAGACAACATTCAAATTGATGTTGATAAGAGACATAACCTCGAGAAAGGATTTGCGAAAATACCAGATCTTCAGAAGGAGGGATTTTCGTTTAAGGAAAGTTAAAGTAGATTAATTATTCTCAATAAAAAGCTCGCCGTGAAATCATCAGCACCAAGGAGAAGGAATTAGTGGCTTGCGCTGGAAACTGATATGGTACAGTCATTCATATAAGTTCATGGATGTGTCCGGGCATAAAGCTGAATTCCATCCAACCCCTTTCTGGACAACGGGTCTGTATAGTGACAAGACGGGTGGTTGAACATTTGGCAAGTTTCGCACTCCCAGACACATGCCATCCAGAAAGGGGTGAGATGGAAATCTCTCTCTTAAACACCCGGACATCCATGAACTTATATGAGTGACTGTACCATTGAAACAATTGGTAAAAATTTCTAAACCATCCTCTAATATCTTTGGACGTAAAGAAACGTTTTACACCTTTCATTCATCTTCCATTTCATTTTCTTTCTTACTGGTGTTCTAGGGCCAAGCATCGAATAAAGCATTCTTTGCTCTCATTATATTACACCATTTACAGGTCATTGTTTGTTTAGCAATTCCACGTTTATTCTTCCATTGTTACTCTTACTCGCCTATCAGATAATTTTTGCATCCTTCTCTTAGTCTGTCTTCCTATGAATAAAGCATAAAGGACCCTGAATTATTGGTTGTTGCCAAATGCTGCTTTTCTCTTCTATCGCAACTTCTGTTAGAAAATCTCAAGGTTGATTCCAGAGGAACATCACCTCTATACCCATTGCAGTTGGATTCAATACATCGTAAAGTTCTGAATATTTAATTCTAATAGTTTCTTTACCTGAAATATAAATAAACTGGTACACTGACAACATCCCGTAAGACTTATTGTTGAAGTATATAATCACATGCATCTCTACTGACATGGAAACGTACTAGGTATCAAACACCATTTAATTAAATCGTTGATAGTGCAACAAAATTACCGCTACGCCGGTACCTTAGGTTAGTCAAAAGAAGGTAAATGATAGTTTTTAGGCTTTATAAAATTCAAAGGAAAAATATTATAAGCAATAGTCTCTGGTCAAATAAATAATTATGTTCCATTCCCTCAATGGAGGAGGTCAGTGCATCGGAAGAATAATTTTCATTCATTTTCACTATTTTAGAATTAGACCTCTTTTTTATATAATCGTCTACTTAGATATTTTCACTATTTGTAGATATGACCGCAATAGTAGTAGTAATATTAACAAAAGTATCGCTACCTAAGCTGTTAATTGTATGGCCATCATAATAATGATTAAAAAAGGGATGACATGCACCATTTTGATTGTATGATATTATGCGTCCATTGGAGAAAATACTGTTATCACAAGTACTACAGCCAATAATAAGAACAAGGCGTGATAACACCTTCAACTTACTCGGGGCGCATGCAAAAATCTACAGTCAAATAGAGAGTTTATTTCACTAAAGGTAAATTAGAATAAATACGCTACATTTTATTCGAAATGATTGTTCTGTACTTTTTAACATGCACATTATTTACTTTTTTAATTTTCATTCTAATGAGTAAATCATAAAAAATATAATCCCAAAGCGATACGTCTTCTTCAGACATTTTTAGGCCTTTCCATAGGGTTTTTCTACACCTTCCCCCCCAAACCAACAACAACAACAACAACAGGGTTTTTCTACACCTCCCCCCAACAACAACAACAAAGTAGTTAACATGCTTATTCCCCGAGTAGGAGAAAAATATAATATGTACCATTATGACAGGATGATATTACTTGTTTATTGAAAGAGATACTAATACAGATACTACATAAAATTAATAAGACAAACGCGAGAGCATCTCACGTTCTTATCAGTGTTAATTTCCATATATATGAATATAGATGTACGAAAAAATATATATAAAAAAGGGTACACTGAAATCTAACAGAGACAAAACAGCTTAACTCTGCTCGGTGTACATAAAAAAAAATCAATCTCATTCTTTCGGCTTTTTCCAGCAATGTAATTTTTTTTACTCTTTCATAGGAGATGTACTAGATGATAATGCGATATTTATTGTAAAGTACTTACTAAAGACCAAGAGATAAGTGGACTCAGCATCCTCCATATTTTATTACAATAGTTCACTCTGGATTTACAGAACACCTGCATTAAGTAAACAATGTGCTGAAAAATAGCAGTAAGGCCAGTAGTAATTCATAGCATCCCCGTCAACTAAGCTTATGCCATATAAAAGAGTGGCAAAGGAAAAGAATAACATCTTATTTGAACATATTTCCCAAAATATATTTTCCTCAAGCGGAGATGAATGTCCGGAAAACACACTTCAAACGCTCAGATAATTCACCAAATATAATGAATTTCCAGCTATGTCGCACAAGCGCGTTCAGTACGAGCTCCACTTGGGTCCTAGACCCTGGAGCGTGAAGTGGAATATCCTTCGAGACGAAATAACTTCATATTGTGCTTCATCACGACGAGTATTGCATAGGACTGCAGTAGGAATCATGTCTTCTCAGAAGAACTTTCTTCTTCTCCTTCGAAACTTTTGCCAGGCGACGCATTGCACGGATCGTTAACCACCAGTTTGTTTGTCTCGACGCATTTGCACAGCGAATACCGTATTCCCCCAGTCTTTGTTTTGAAGGATAAAACTTCACTCGCAATGTCCTTCATTCTGGAAAGGTCATTATTGTTATAATCTTCGTGCTCTAACAACAAGGAGATCACGAGATGTGCGATGACAAAGATTTCATTAGTCCTAGAGTGTCTTCAATCTACGAAAACAAACCACGTTTTGATGAACACTTCGAGACGAAATTTCCATCAATCAAATTCTATTCATTTAAGACGAAGTTTTTTTTAGATCAGGAAGAAAATATGAAATAATCTGAATATGATCACATCGGATAAGGTTCTAATGAAACATATTCCCATTTCGAGCGAGAGTTGAGTTAATGCTGATCATTGAATGATTGCTTATAAAATACGGATTTGTAATGCTTTCTTTTAAAATGGAGTTTCGAAATATAACGACAAAAACTTATTTCGATGGCGAATTGGAAGAATTTGAAAAGATTTAAAAGAGAAGATTTTATCAAAAAGAGTAAAGATAGCAATACTTTGAACATATATATATATCTTTTTTTTTTACTGCAATCCCTTATCTGTCATCAGTTTTCTTTTTTAAACATCATTTATTTGAAATGATCTCATTCTTTATATCCTTTCAACACGGATATAAATTGGGGTCAAGTTGGACAATATATTGAAAATAGGTTGCTTGAAAAGAGTGTAAAGGTCAATATATAGATGTATATTGTTTTTGTATATATATATATAATAATATATATAATATTATATTATTATATATATATATATAATTATATTATATATATATTATAATATTATATATATATATATATATATATATATTATATATATAAATATATATAATATATATATATTATTAATATATATATATTAATATATATATAATATGATATAAGTATATATATGTGTATATTAGGATAGTATAGATATATATATATATTATATAATTATATATGTATATATATATATATATATATATATCATATACAATACATATATATATATTATAATATATAATATATTATAATATATATATATAATATAATTAATATATTTATAATATATATACACACCAATATACATACATATACTACATAATATTATATATTATATATATATAAAGTAAATATATATTATATATTATATATATAATAATATTAATTATTATGTGTATATATATGTATTATATATATATATTATAATATATATTATAATATATATTTATATGTATATATAAAAATATATACATATATATATATATATATATATAATAATATATATAATTTAATATATAACATATATATATATATATATATAATATATATAATATATTATATTATATATTTATTATATTACATATATTTATATAATATTATAATATATATAATCTTATATAATATATATAATATATACATAACATAATATTATATTATATATATATATATATATCTATATATATATTTATTATATATTAATATATACACATATATATATATTATATAATATATATTATATATATATATAAGTAATGTATTATTATATATTATATATACATGTACAATATACATTATACATATACATATATATATATATATATATATATATATATATATATATATATATGTATTAATAATATATATATATTATAATGTTACATACGTATATTTATATTATATATATTATATATATATATATATATATCTGTGGTGTGTGTGTTGTGTGTGTGTGTATATATATATATTATATAATTATATATATATATATATAAATAATATAATTATAATATATATATATATATATAATGGTAAATCTCATCTTCATAATCCATACCTTTTTAGTAATCATTTTAACCGTATGAACATTCAGAGCTCTGAATATAAAGGAAGGAAACAATATAAACAAAAAACTTTGGCCTACACCACTGCTTCTTATAGTCAAAAAAAATTCTGAATTTGATTGGCATGCAATAACCGATCTAATACGCGCCGACACTTAGCAGCAATCTAAGTCAATGCATAACTTCCAAGAATAGATTCTCATTTATAAGAACGCTGACGCAGTCAAGAGGAAATCAATTAGAAGCAAATACTTCCGGCCGTCCCATTTACTGTGAGCAATTTTCCTCATCGGATCCACTTCTGAAAATGTCGGTACCCATGTGAGGCTTACTCCGTCAGACTTTTTTTTTTTTATTTTATACGCAAACTATTTTTTCATGTACAACCGACTGTAATTCCTGTCGGATTTGATAGTAAAAATGAAATAAAAACAAGTAAAAAATATGCTGAAACTCTCAGCCGCCGCCCACGTAACATTCGGCCACGACCTGGTCATAGCCGGTATTGTTGGCACCTATAGCGATGTCAGACGTTTGATCATGGCTAAATGTAACCTTGAATAAAATAAAAGCTACTGAGGCTAGAAAACTGCAATTTGGTATGTTTCATGGTTGGAGGGTGGATGATCAACTTGCCAATTTGCAGCCCTCTGGCCCCAGTAGTTTTTTTAAGATCTGAGGGTGGACAGAAAAATGCAGACGCTCAGACAAAAAGCCATCCCAATTTTCTGTTACTCCCAGAGTAATTAACTATTATCTGGCACTAAAACTACGAATAAACAAATAGTAGATGCCATTGTGAACATCTACCGCCCTGGGGTTGTTTAGTTTTGAACTTATTTAAAAAGTGTATGCATACGCGTTATGTGTTGACGATAAAGGTAGAGTCACAGAAATAACTGAATGAATGGCATACAACGGTCAGTCATTTCAGTCGGGAGAATACACCCAAAACGTTTCTGCTCTTAACAATCGAAGGTAAACAAACCTTGACGGTTGTTGACAAAGTCTATTTGCCGTGTTCATTCCCTGATACCTTCTCCTCTGAAATACTATGAGTCTCTGAATGGTCCGGTAAGATCAATTCGTCCCCTTCTGTGCTTGCTATTCTAGGCCTCTTTAAAAGAGAGAGGAACAATTCCTTTACGGCAGCGGTTCCCGAAGTTTTCCAGGACCGATACCCCAAAGTTCAACTCCAAGTCTACCTGATACCCCACTTTCCCATAGCAGCCTGCTACTCCCAACTTTTAGCTTTTAATTTTCAGTATAAAGATTTAATGTAATATTTTTCAGGATGCCTTTTTTTATCTCCCCCCCCCCCCATGACCGGTTTCTGGTACCCCCTGGGGTACTGAGGCACTACTTTAAGAACGCCTGCTTCAGGATCTGATTGCAAGAACTTTAGCATCCTTGAAGGAAATCTTTGGAAAAAGTCTTACTATGTTGATATCCTTGAAGTAAAGACAGTATACTTTCCTTTCACTAGCTTTTTCATCGCGAGTTTTATTCTATATTTAACTAGAATTGGTAAAATTTTTTATGAATACTGATAATAATCAATTACAAGTAAAATAATCTGCCGAAGTTTCTTCAGCTCAATCGAGTTTCCTGCACAGTATATAATGCTGTAAGAAAATCTCGATGTGTTGCAGAATGAAACTCTCAGCCACGATCGGGCAGTGCTCAGTTGCTCCACAGCTGCAGTAAAGTGAAGATGCTAAACTCAACCTTTAATAAAATAAACACTGCTGTGGTTAGAGGGCTGCAATTGGGTATGTTTGATGATTGCTGGATGGATGATCAACATACCAATTTGCAGCCCTCTAGCTTTAGTAGTTATTCAGATCTGAGGGTGGCCAGAAAAAGTGCCTCTATTCATTCTGAAAAAACTATGGATCAGACACCGATTTCACGTTATTTTCAACATTTTATCTTTCACTCCTTCTCACCTCAATCACTTCCTATAGGGCTGAACTGGGACTTAAGGGTACCAGGAGTATCACTATTCTTCTCAGTGACATCGAAACTATTGATTAGACACTAATATCTCCAATTTTCTGTTATTTTCACATCGTCACTACTTCCCACCCAACCCCACAACCTATCGGGTCTGAACTTAGACTTACAGGACATTGGGAATGTCACTATTCATCTCAGTGACCTCGAGAACAATGAATTAGACACTAATATCTTTCTTTTCGGTTACATATATGTTTCACACCCCTTCCTACTCCCTTCTCACTTCCCTCCCTATCTGGGCTGAACTTGTTCTTAAAGTACATTTGAAGTGTCCCTATCCATCTTAACGACCTGAAGAACAATGGATTAGACACTAGTATCTGTCGTTTTCTGTTATTTCTATGTTTAACCACTTTCCCACCCCCTTCCTACACCCCTTCTCTTTTGTGAAAGTGATGTCTTACCCCCAAAGTATTCTTTGGCAGATCGTAAGTCATATCTATACCAAGTTTGGTTAAAATGGCTCGATTGGCACATACACACATACACATTACAATCGATTGTATCCCCATTTACTTAGAGGTATGACATAGTACCTAGCCTATGCACATATATTATATATATTATAATTATATAATATATATATATATATACTATAGAATATAATAGTAATATATCTATTTATATAATGTAATCACACCACTGACCACAGATATATCTAGACCTCTTCGAACACGCCTTTCCCAAGCTGAAAATATTAATTGATATTCCCAATAGTTTGCAAAATCGGATTCCCTTGACCTCCATTATTCACATAGAATAAGAAAATTACATTACCTAACATCAGTGCGTTATTTGTTATACTTGTTTTTATACTGGCTTCAAGATGTCTGTCGATTTTTTATCATTCAGAATCGAAAGAAATATCCATTTTCCATGTACTCTGTACAGTTTTTACCAATGAAATTTTGATATCTCGAATTCAACAAATCACTTGGCGAGAAACCTTTGTATGCTCATCTTTAAGCCTCCCGTTGCTGAAGCTAATTGTCCCGTATTCTCGGGAAGTTGAATCCAAGAAATTGTCTTGCACAGACCGAGAAAAGCTGCTGCCGGGAAGTGACGTGTCTCATTCTCTGGGACAACACAGGCAGGAGAAATGGACATTAACTGGAGGAGTCTAGTATTCGTAGCATAAAAATCTCTCTCTCTCTCTCTCTCTCTCTCTCTCTCTCACACACACACACACACACACACCGTTCATAAATCAATTACTTTTAGTATATACGACATTAAAATAAAAGGTACAAGCTTTTCGTAAGCCAACAAGACTCAAATACATTTATATTTGGAAAAATTAAACAGCATAATCACAAATAAATGGTAGTATATACTTGTTAGGCAGTAGATTACTAAACTAAGACTGTAACATGCACGAAACAGAATATTATCTTAAATTCATTTTCTAGGCTGACTAAAATATGCACAAATGTTTTCTAAAGAGCGGCATGAACCTCCATTTTACACACACACACACACACACACACACACACACACACACATCTACTACCCAACAAGTATAAAGCACCATTTATTTGTGATTATGATGTGTAAGTTTTCCAATGATAAAGATATTTGAGTTTTGTTGACTTTTGAATAAGTTGTACTTTTTATTTTAATTTCGTGCCTACTAAAAGTAATTGATTTATGAACGGTATGAGAGAGAGAGAGAGAGAGAGAGAGAGAGAGAGAGAGAGAGAGAGAGAGAGAGAAAGCCACCATGGTAGACATTAAAATAACGTGGAAATAAGAAATTACTATAAACAATAATATCGTAGAGCCTCCATGAGTCATTTGCATGCTCAAAGACAAAGTAACTTGAGAGTATAAACACCTCATGAATATTAATCACCCTTCCTTGTAAATTCCAAGAAATTCCAGACAATAGCAAATGGTTATATTTCCTTTTGCCCTTAGGTATTTTCACTGGGGGTCACGGGACAGAAGAACCGAACGGAATAAAGAAAGCGAAATAAGAAGACGAAGAAGAGAAGCATTAAAGGAACCAAGAAAGATAGTGCCCGAGGCCCCCCGGTGTCTGTAGCTACACACACACACAGAAGGTGCGCCACAAGGCG
Organism: Macrobrachium nipponense; assembly: GCF_015104395.2. Lineage (NCBI taxonomy): Eukaryota > Metazoa > Arthropoda > Malacostraca > Decapoda > Palaemonidae > Macrobrachium > Macrobrachium nipponense. Next base: position 29,470,629 of record NC_087201.1, on the reverse strand, counting down.
GGCGGTTTTAGATAAGGCGAAAGGTCCCCTGGAAAGGTCCGAGGGAGGGAAGGAGACGGCTGGGTGTTGTTTTAGATCCTATTTCGGAGGAGGGGGTGGCGGGAGGGATGTGGAAGGGGTTTAGTGGGGGGGGTAAGGCGGCAGGCAGGCAGGAGTCAAGAAACTCAGAGGGAAGGAGGGGACCACAAAATGGATCCAAGGCCGAGGCCAGTATGATTTATAGGTTCTTTCCAGTGTGGATACAGGGATTTTCCATTGAATTTCTGGATTCCTGACGCCTCCCATTGTTACCCTCGGAATCCGATGGTCATTAGGTTAACAGTACCTCCCTTTCTGCTGGCATCAAGAACGATCAATCATTTTTCTCATTAGGCTTCCGTCACCGTTGATTTGGGCCTCTGTTTGACTGGTGTAACAGTAGCTGATGTATAAATACATGCACACCTTACAGACAATCATACACCTGCGTAACCAAGCTGCTGAAAGTGACGGTGGTATAAGAGGGGTCCAAAGACACTGCATACAAGGTCCAGTGATGAAAGATGCCGGCCCCGGTAGCAAATTCCCGAGATGTATACTAATCTAATCTAACCTAACCTAACCTAGGGGTATGGCAAAACAACCAGGGCTGGTGCAATACTATGGTAGATTCACATCAACCGTGCATTTGACGTCTAGGCCTGTCCCTTACAACATTCCTGAGGGATCAAAATTTTGAAAGAAGTATCCCTCAGGAAAAGTGGAACATACATCCTGCCTATGTGAACTCTCTTGAGAGACTGAGAGTTTCCAGCCGTGTGATTGGCTTATCAAAAACCAATCAGGAGTGTCGTAAGGGTCGGGCCTAGACATCAGATGCACGGTTAATGTGAATCTACTATAGTACTGCACCAGCCCCGGTTGTTTTGCCACACCCCTAGGTTAGGTTAGGTTAGGTTGGGATAGGTTAGCTTAGCTCAATTTACACCACGAGTAATTTGGGTGTGGGAAACATAATGAGATTACTTCCAAGATGATTATGGTACAGTTATATACCCACTCGCACAGACTGACACTCAAGCACTTCTCCAACTACAAGTTCATTTGTGCTATGGGTGCGACCCACCGATACTGACTAAATACCAGGCTAATCATTCATTCAAGGCTTAGGATTTGCATCAGTACGGAGAGTATTATAAATTCTGTATGGGGTATATACATGCAAAATTCACATGTATAAACACGTCCCTAATCACATACAAGCGGATGTACAAATATTTAAATTCTAATTTCTCCGAGAGCCAGATTCTGGAAGTGACCGAGATGGAAGTTAGAGCGACTAGTAACCTACATAGTAAAGTCAGATCTATGTAAAAAAATAATGACATATCTTTGTTAAATAAACGAATGTAAGACACCAAGTATTTAAGCCCTGTCCACACGGTCGAACTTTGCCCGACGAACTCTGCTCGATGTGACGTCAGAAACGGGGAAACAGAGGATAAGATTCTGACTTTTCCTGCTTCTGACGTCACATCGAGCAAAGTTCGTCGGGCAACGCTCGACCGTTGTGGACGGAGCTAGAGAAGCAGAACCCTGCTGGGTCAAACATTTGTGAATTAACAAACAAATAGGCAGTGATATAACAATAATAAAATATGCAGAGGGAGGTGATAAACGTTGATAAATAAATATCTAAATACAGATAAATGCCCAACCGCCAACTAAGGATTCCTAGCCAGTGGTCGATATGTGAGACACATAAGTAGATAGCTAGAGTCTTACCATTAGTCGTAAATTGGTATTAAATACCACCAGGGAATAAAATACCAAGTACATTAATTTGAAATTCACCCATCCATTAAAGCATATAGCACACACACACGCACACACATATTTATTTATATATATATATATTATATATATATATAACATTAAGAGACAATAATCCATATGAATTCAGACATAGTTGGGGTGGGGTAGGATAGTAAGAAAGAGAGAGAGAGAGACAGAGACAGAGACAGAGACAGAGAGAGAGAGAGAGAGAGAGAGAGGGCGTGTTGATAGACGCTACCGTTGCTGTAAGGAGAAACCAAATAGCAAAAGGGGCGCCTTGGAAGCGGGCGGGGCCCATTTGGGCGATTATGAGGGGGTGATTAGATACCAGGAAGGGGGAAAGGATCGGTCGGGAGACGACGATGGCGTTTTTATCAGACCAGGGAGACGAAGAAAGGAGGAGTAAGAAGAAGAAGAAGAAGAAGAGAAAGGAAGGAATGGAGAAGAGGGAAAAAGGGGCAGAAAGTAAAAGGAGTTTCTTTTTTCGCTCTCTCTCTCTCTCTCATTAACTTTTGGAAGACTTTCGAAATGAAAAAGGACACTACCAGAAATGTATTTACATTTCATCAGCGTCCATGCGACTTTGCAGTTTTTTTATTTTTCTTTTTATCAAAGGAGTCCAACATGTCATCAAATATTTAACGATGCTTATCTTGCGTGTCCAGGAAATTACTGTGTCCGACCTTGCTGAGGGATGTATACATGTGCGTAATTTATATATATATATATATATACATATATATATATATATATATATATATATATATATATATATATATATATATATAATTTGTGTGCGATTTTCTTAGTGTCTGGTTCAACTCAACAGTTTTGTTTTTACTTTGAAGTTTTAATGTCAGTCTGACAAGAATTCAGGTCCGTTTAATCATTTTTTTCCCATTTTTTTTATATGAATTTGTCTTGGGCTAAAGATCACGTTATTAGAGTACAAAACAATCCTACTACTTGATTTCTTTCTTGATGAAAATATTTTTTAGAATATCTAATAATCATATACCAGTTAATTATGACTTCTGATTTCTATCTGAGCTCTGTAAAATCATGCAAATTAGTTGCTAAGAATAAAATTTTTTGTCAGTAATTGTCAGAACATACACCACTTTTCAAAAGAGGCTTCGCGAGTTTTTACAGATAATTATTTTTTCAAAATTTGAATGCGAAATTTTCAATGATACTGGAAGTAAACCTTGAAATGACAATCCTTCTACAATGTTCTAATTTCAAAAAATCATCACTTACTAGGTGTGAACATTTTATAGTTTATAATACCTACTATAAAAATGCAGTGATTCAACTCCCAAGCTTACTATTTGTGCCTAGGGTCTAGGCTTTACTAATTTATTTCTTTACATTACTGTGAATCAGAACTTATGAAAAAAACAGCCGAAAAAAGTATTTGTGCAAAAAAATAAAAAGTGAAGGCAATACATAGATTTATAATATTAATGTTTTAAATCAACGCATAACTTAGTGTATGAAAATGGAATATATATATCCAAAAGAATGAGTGCTTAATAGAGAGAATAACACGTCGAGGTAAGAAATGTCTCAAGACTACATGATGTGCGTCAAGGCTTCCGGAACCAGTTTTTTTTAATTAATTCTTCGTATGTAGCGATGCCCACAGGGAAACGTTTAGGCGCTCGATTCAACTATTACATATTTAATGGAATATCAGATTACGGGTAAGAAATCTTTTAGATCCAGGCTCCAAGAAGAAATATGAAGAAAACTTATCCTCGTAAGTTTTCATCATTATTCACTATTACCGATTGCTCTGTCCCCTAGCAGGAGGAATTCTGGTTTTGCTCTCGCTACACAGGTAAGTGTATGTGTATGTATATTAATGTAAAATTACTGGATATAACAGCACGTGACAAGGCCGCACACTTCTACTGTTTTTCCCGACAATGGAAGAGTGAGGCCACATATACAGATTCATCTTAAATATTTAGTTTTTTTTTTTTTTTTTTACATCATTAAGATTTCCATTCAGCCATTTGATCTCCTCTAAATTACATGCAGTTTCCAGTAACATATGCTTAATAAATATAAGCCACACATTCCTCAGATTATTTTTATACAGTTGAATTTCGCAATATACAGATTTATTCAGTTGTTTTCAGCAAATATCGAGATTTAAAAAGAAAAAAAAGTGGCCACACTGTATAATCCATTAATCTGGCAACAAACAAGACAAAAGAGACATCTTCCAAAAAAATAAACGAGAAAACATCCGTAATAAAGAACGGGGGTGATGGCGGTTGGGGGGGGGGGGGGGGGGGGGGGGGGGTGGGGGGGGTAGTGTGTCGGTTGTGGTTGGGGGGTGGGGTCGGTTGGGGTGGGAGGGCATAGGACGACGAGAGGACAGCATGAGAGGAAGGAGGTGCTGGAATCCAACTTGAATCGGCCATAGGGTTAATACTTGTTAATATAAGAGGAGAAGGAGGAGGAGAAGGAGGAGGAGGAGGAGGGTGAGTAGGAGGAGGAGCAGCTTTCAGAAGTTTTCTCCCCTCAGGTTTCTAATTCAATAGTTTCCCATTAGTGTCTATCACGCGGAGCAACCGCCTGACAGGGGAGGGTGTCGGACGAGGCATCTTTATTTCTTTCGGCTCTTCCTCGCCGGTGCTCTCTGAGCAACCCACAGAAATTCACGGGAAAAATCCTGACAAGGGTGAACAAGTCAAGATCGACCGCGGTTTCCCAGCCCCCCTCCCCCCCTTGAGAGTCAATGTCATAGCCGCATTGCTTCTATAAACCTTCCAATTTAAAGAACCCAGTAGTTCCCTTCGTCTCTTCCCTCCTTCTGTCACTTCCTCTTCCTTCCATTTTTTTTTATTCTTACCGAGACGGATGTTCGCCAATAATAACCTAATGATCCAACTCCATTTCATCCGGTAGATCCTTATCAGATCTCGTATTTGGTCGACGGAAAGTTCGTGTTTCTCACAGCAATTATGGCTCTTAAGGGGACTTACTATTATTATAGTATAGCTCTTCATTATGACCTCAGGTCGTTTAACTTTCCGCAGCAGAGATGCAGGGTGTCCATAAAGACCATTACAAGTATTAATTACTTGTAATGGTACTGGGACTTTATGGACACTGTATTTTGTTCTGCATTTCAAGTCAACCAAGGTTTGGATATGAATGATTTCTTCGTGATCACAGATATACCAACATAAAATGCACATAGCTCTACATACACATGAATGTACACACTGCCATAATGCACAAGTACTTCTACACACATGCACACACATACTAACACAATATACACAGACACCTCCACACACACATAATATATATATATATATATATATATATATATATATATATATATATATATATATATATACTATATAATATATATATCTATATATATATATATCATATATATATATATATATATATATATATATATATATATATATATATATATATATATATATCTATATAGATATATATATCTCTATATAGATATATATATGATCTATATAGATATATATATCTATATATATATATATATATATATATATATATATATATATATGGATATATATATATATATATATATATATATATATATATATATATATCATATATATATATATATATTATATATATATATCATATATATATATATATATATATATATATCATATAGATATATATATATATATATATATATATATTGTGTTGTATTCCACATAGGAAAATGAAAATATTGTGTTGTATTCCACATAGGAAAAGGAAAAAGACATGTCTCAGAATATGCCCAACAGTTTCGTCAAAAGATGATGAAATAATGGTAAGCTTTGATGTTAAAAGTCTGTATACACTTGTTAATATGCTGTTTCCAATGGATGTATTACCTCGTTAGATATTTTGGTATTTTTGATTTGTTCAACTGCTATTCTTGTTTTATTGTTATTTTACTGCTGAATAGTTTATAGCTCAAACAACTAGTTTTTGGTAACTGTATGTTTAAAAATTCTAGGCCTTTCTTGGCTACAAACACTGTAAACTATATCTCTATCCTTAATAAACGCTCCAAGAAGAGGTCCATTGGAGGACGAAACTGTTGGGCATATTCTGAGACATACCTTATTTATTTTCCTATGTGGAATACAACTCAATTACAATATCTTCGTGCCTAAGATTACTAGTACTATGATATATATATATATATATATATTTTATATTATATATAGTATATATCATAATATATATATGTGTGTGTGTATACAAACATGCACACATAAACGCACGCCCACACACACATGCACACGCCAAGCATGTATACGTGTGTAAGTATATCTTGTGTGTGCGTGTGATGACGTACCCTATCTTGCAGAAGAGGGAAAAAGAAGGAAGAAGGGAAATAGGGATCGTATATAGTCCTCCAGCGTACTCTAATGACTAAATAAAGTTCTCCAGAAGAGACCTGATCTGCAGAGACATTCTTTGAACGAAATAAAACACTTGGGTATCCTGTCTCTCTCCTTTTCCCCATTCTTATCCGTGCAGGGGCGCGCGTGTATGCCTGGTGCTTTTTGGAAGTTTTGTCGTTTACTTACTTTTGGAACCGCATCAAGATCTAGTGTCTTATTTAATTCTCTGTAAATCTTTTAGCATATGGAAGGTATAAACAGTTTTCTTTACTTCACAAGCATCGTTTATATCACTTTTACATGAAACAGGGGAAACAAACGAACCAGGGGGATTATTAATGTTCTTTCTTCTGCTTACTATTTACTTCAACCACCGTTGGAGATCTCTTGCGAAATTGTAGTGGGCAATATTTGGAATTTAATTAAGATATGAAATCTTCATACCACGATTTTTTAAATATCTATTTTCTTCTTTAAGTTCAATTTTGTTTCAAGAAATATCCAAGTTAAATTCTTCTTCCAAGATATTCATGCGCAAAAGTAGACACTATGATGATAAAGACTAGGATGCCTTTGCCTGTGAGGATATGGTGGCTGAATATTCAAAGAGTGAAGCTGTAAAAATTAAATCGTGTACCTTTTTCATTACAGTTCCTGTGGTAGAGGTGGTTGCACCAGGTAGCTGTAGATTTCTTATCGAATCCATGACAAATAATATTATTTGTTATATGTCTCACACCAATCAAGCTAAGCCTTGAAATACATGGACACACACGAACACACACATTGTATATATATATATATATATAATATATATATATATATATATATATATATATATATATATATATATATATATATACATATACATGTATATATATACACACACGCACACACACACACACACACACACAACACACATATATATATATATATATATATATATATATATATATATATATATATATATATATATATATATATTATAGTGTGTGTGTGTATGCGTTTGTGTTTATGCAACTTTTTTTTCGATCTGCCACTTCTGTAATTATAAATATTACAGCTTTTACAACTTCAAAGGTACAGATCACATGCTACACTCCACATCAACACAAAAGTAGCAGTCCATGAGACATTTTCCCTGATGTTAAGAAACATCTACAAACTTGTAGTGTAACGCAGCGATGCCCTTTAGTAAGTGAAAACGGGACATCACGAAATTCTTGGAGACAAAGTTTTATAAACGACTCCCTCATTTCAGGGATGATACACCCGAACCTGACACACATGGGGTAATCAAATAACCTAAATTATCGTTTACTGGGGGAGTAAGCTTACAAAATACTTTGTTGTTGTTCTTATTCTTGTTTTGGGGTATATGGAAAGGTCTATGGAAAGGCCTAAAAGGGTCTGAAAAAGGTGCTTTGTATTAGGTTAAAGATACAGGAATTTTAGGATAGGATATTTATGATTTATTTATTAGATTGAAAATGTAAAAAAATAAATAATGTGCATGTTAAACAGTACAGAACAAATGTTTTTAATAAAATATAGTGTATTTATTTTACTTTTCGTTGGTGAAACAACGCTCTACCTGACCGTAGATTTTAGCATGCACCCACAGTAAGCTGGAGGTCGGGTTACGCCTTATTTACACGTCGGTGTAAACAAGCAAAAGTACGAGTTTCTTTTCATAACATATCAATAGATGCTGTATACATCTAAAATAGGTATGACAGTTAAACTGATATCATTATATACTCATGGTTAGATGGAAGGCAGATAAACAAGGCATGATCCAACCTGAAGTTTACTCGGTACATGTGCAAGATTTTCCCCTCACACAAAAGTTGTAAACTTTATATTTCTAATCGTTTACATAATTGAAAACTGTCTAAAATCTACGGACAAATGGAGCCTCGTTTCACCAAGGAAAATTAAAATAAATACTCTATATTTCATTATAAACAGTTTTTCTGTACTGTTTAACATGTGCATTATTTATTTTTCACTTTTTCAGTCTAATAAATAAATCATAAATATTCTATATTAAATTCCTGTATCTTTTACTAAATGTGAAACACCTTTTTCAGACCTTTTTAGGCTCTTCCATAGACCTTTCCTATACCCAAACAACAACAAGAGTAACAACAAATTAATTTTTAGGCTTACTCCCCAAGTAAGCGAGAAAAAAAAGCTTGAGCAAACCGTTGGCCTAAATGTCAAAGAAGTAATCTACCAACCTGATAATGGATGGAAGTTTATAGAATTTCGAAAGGACGTAAAAAAAAAAGGAAAATAAAGTTACGTGGGTGGATATTACATAAAACACTGACACCGAGAATTACTACCTCAGTGAAAATGGCTTCATATTATTATTGCTAACTTTTGCCTTTTCTGAAGCAATTTTTAAAAAACTAAATCTCTATATACTTTGGGCTTTATATTTAATGTTTCGCGCGTTCGCATGGTCAAAACGAACGGTAGCCGTTGAACTGCTGGAGAAATGGAAATGACATTATCGTAGTGTGCTAGAAATGCAGTTTGATCTACTATGAGGAATAGTTTAGAAATGCTTCATTCGTTGCCTTTTAATTGAGGGAAGTATACTATGTTACTTTTCATTATAGCTGCCCTTTTTGCCATGAGAGGACGTGATGGAAACGAGCTCTGTAAACTGGGAAAAAGCGGAAAAATTGCTCGCCATATGCTCGGTAATTTTTATTGAAAAGGAGACTGAATCTCACAGAGAGAGAGAGAGAGAGAGAGAGAGAGAGAGAGAGAGAGAGAGAGAGAGAGAGATTGATAAACGGCAATAATAATGGTAACTGGATAGTGATAGCTATGATGTATCGAGACGATGCAATGCAGACACTATTGAATGAGGCAATGTTTGTGTCGCATGAGATGACTAGAGATGAATGTAAAGCCGATTACCACAGATTCCTCATGTAGTGCAATGACACCTGAGCAATATTTGGAATAAAATAAAATAAAAAACGTTTAAACGAACACAGAAAATATCCTCTTAATATACTAGTAAAGGAAAATGTATCGGTCACATGTTGATATGTTGAGCATTCCCTTCACTCTATTTTTTTCTTAATTCTTAATGACATAATCTACTTCGAAGTGTTTAGAAGACTTTGAGAAATAATGAATAATGTCTAAGAAGATTTTGGTACATGATTTTGAACATTTACATCTGTAGTTTCAAACTATTTTCTAAGGAGCACTTGAGCAATATGTAACAATAGCCTGATTGTGGGAGACGTCTCATGAAATGAAGCAGAAAATTAATGAGTGTCAACTTGGAGGACCAGTCTGAACAGTCAAGCAAACCGCCTCGAGATAGACTTCGACTTATCCCTTAAAAGCTATCATATAAAAGGCCTAAATTATTCAACAATATCTAAGAGGAATATACTACCAAAAGCTATATCAAGTAGAGAAAATATTAGAAGTAATGCCAGCAAAAGGGTGTACGTAAACCAACTTGAGACTTGCTGAAGAACCAGAACAAGCTAAAAATTCATGACAACACCAGAGCTGACCACCAATTAAGGTATCTTATCACATGAGCATACATTTGCTTACAATGAATGAGCTTCGTTAAATCTTCAGAACAAATGTCATAAGATATCCTTTTACTATTTTTACAACCAACTTTCTTCGTCATACCCAGAATCCAGACAAGTTTATCTTTTTGTCTAAAACTAAATCAATAGACAATAAATAAAGTAACAAGCGATGCCATACTCATTATAAATTCTTTAATCAGGGAAATATGAAACTTTGTGAAGCATGGCAGGCATACTCGGGGACAAAAAGACCACATCATGGGTAAAAGTAATATCTAGAGCTATCAAAGGGGTAATACCTGTAAGAAATAACAGACTTAAGGGACGGGTGAAAAAAAATACATTCCAGGAAGTGATAAGAAGGGAAAAAGGGAGCATTTATAAGTACAGTACAAGCGAGTAGGAAGATGAAACGAAAACATTAAGTGATAAGATAAAGCACTAAAGATGACCGAAAGGAGCTGAAATTAATCTTAGGTACAGTTTCATGCTAAAAGAGAAAATCATAAAGACATGTAATACGAGGAAGAATACTGTAGTGAAGAAGAAAGCGAAAGAGGAAAAGAAACAAGTAATGGAAATATATTGAGAAGAACAAGAACTCGAGGAAGACTATGAGGTTTTACAGGGCCGTAAATGTAGAGATAAATGTGAATGAACAAATAGACTCTCAGAATGAATGAAGTCGCAGATCACATGCAGTTGTTGAAATAAAATTGCAAACCCGACTGGGAGATTTGATGGTTTTTGTTGATTTGATTGGAATTAGTTTACAAATTCGCACCAAATGGAAAACGAAGTCTAATTGCCAGACCAACCAGAATGGATACAAGGTGGAATGGATAATAAAAATTTGCCACACCTGGGATGATGGTTTTGAAAAATGGAAAGATACCAGGAGTCTTTAAGATCACAGTCTAGATGTTGGAGTCGAGTGTATTTCTACGAATATCTTGATAAAAAAAAGTTGCATAATGATTTGATTTGATGTGATTTATATAGATTTTTGGCATAATGCCAAGCACTGGTGCAACTAAGGCCATTCAGCGCTGAAACGGAACTTGACAGTAAAAGGTTCGAGAGGTGTAATACGAGGAAAACCTCAAAGTAGTTGCACTATGAATCAATTGTTAAGAGAGAATGAACAATAAGATGGAAGAGAGAATGAACGGAGGTACGGTAAAAGGAATGAAATTAGGTGCAGCTAGGGGCCGAAGGCACGCTGCAAAGAACCTTAAGCAATGCCTACATTACACCGAATGAGGTGCACTGACGGCACTACCCTCCTACGGGGAATTGCATAAGGATGGATAAGATCATAATACAAGAGCAAGTGAATGAAATTTTATGAATTTGGGTGAGAACATCCATTTGTAAATTTAATCTATTTAATATCATTAGTTATATTGCAAATGAGATCCTAAAACTGATCTCCATACAACATTTTACCGTGATTCAGCCATTGTTAATTAATGAGACCCAGAGACCATCAACGTAGATTACTAAGCAAATGTCAATTGAGTATCTTTATTTTTCACTCACTCGGGGAGTAAGCCTACAAACTACTTTGTCCCTGTTTTTCTTCTGCTGTTGTTCTTGTTGGGGGTTAGAATAGCCTAAAAAGGTCTAAAAACGTGTTTTGCGCTGAGTTAAAGATACAGGAATTTTAGGATAGGATACTTATTGTTTACTTACTTGAATGAAAATTTAAGAAAATAAATAATGCGCATGTTAAACAATACAGAAAAATTAATTCTAATAAAATATAGCGTATTTATTTTAATTTTCGTTAGTGGAACAAGGCTCTATTTGACCGCAGATTTTGGCACGCGCCTTGAGTAAGCAGGAGGTCGAATCACGCCTTCTGTTTTTGGAGCAGTTATCATACAATTATTAACCTTATATAGTGCAAACGTTTTGTGTTTAATTCATAAGTTTATCAGCGGATAAGAACGTTGCACTGAACATTTTCCTTCCCATGACGATTCTGTACAAAACCGTCCCAGAACAACCAGCAAGAATCGAGGCACTGCAGAGAAATCGAAGGTCGAGTGTCAACCTAAAAATTCTGTTGACATCGGCCTATATTTGTCAAATTGAAAATTGTTGTGGAGACCGACCGACATATGCAAATTATACGATGGCGCTTGAATAACATGCTTACGAGGGAAACATGATCTGAATGGAATGTCCCGATAAAAGATGGATAAGAGAAAAACGAAGATAAAGAAATAAAGAAAAAATGGAAAGTATTGTTGGTCATGTTCGGGAATTGTAATGCTTTTATGAGGGAAAAACTCTCTATCGCAGATATGTATAATGTTCTAAAGGGTCCACAATAATACAAAGTGTTAAGAGTCTGTGTATAATTTTTAAGACTTTACAGAAAGCTTTCGAACCCTTCCCTGGGTTCATCTTCAGTCCAAATAAACTATAAGTTACAACACGTACAGAGGTAAATTTAAAAACAAGAGTCGTTGAAGATCGTTGACAACGGTCGTTAGCTCGTTAATGGGCCAGTTGGAGTTAACTGCCCTCTTTCTTCATCACCTGGCCTAGTAACGAGCTAACGACCGTTGTCAACGATCTTCAACGACTCTTGTTTTTAAATTTACCTCTGTACATGTAACTACTTGTTCATTAGGACTGAAGATGAACCCACGGAAGGGTTCGAAAGCTTTCTGTAAAGTCTTAAAAATTATACACGGACTCTTAACACTTTGTATTATTGTGGACCCTTTAGAACAAAACAATGCTTTTATTATTATATTATTATTATTATTATTATTATTATTATTATTATTATTATTATTATATTATTGTTCTAAAGGGTCCACTATAATACAATGTGTAAAGAGTCCGTATGTTATAATTTTTAAGACTTTACAGAAAGCTTTCGAACCCTTTTATACACGGACTGTTTTACACTTTGTATTATTGCGGACCCTTTAGAACAATTATATATACTCTCGCCGTAGAGAGTTTTTCCCTCCTAATTATTATTATTATTATTATTATTATTATTATTATTATTATTATTATTATTATTATTATTATTATTATTATTATTTAAAAGATGAAGTCGGTCTTTTGCCATACGTCATAACATTACTGCTTTACTTGTCGTTCAAAATATATATATAACATATATATATACTATATATATATATATATATCATATATATGATATATATATGATATATATAATATATAATATTATATATATAATATAATATATATATAACTAAAAATAGGTATATAATACCCATTCTATATAATAACTAAAAGGTATCCCATTCTAGCTGCCAGTCTTAACAATGAAGGAAGTTTGTATAAATTATCAATATTTCTGGTAAGGTAGACAACTTTTTGTTAACTCGATAAATTAACTAAATACAAAATAATGCCAAGCAAGGGACAGGGCACACAGACAATAATAGAGTGAACGAGACAAACTGTTTATAAAGCAATGCTAAGATGCGGGGATGGAAACGGCAGTGCTAAAGTCATCCTTTTTTTTCTTTTTTTAGTATTGTTTCACTTAGTATTATTTTTACCTTAATTACTTAAGAGAAGCATTCATTAGAAATAAGTTTAATCTCGGGCAAATGTGTCCAGCGAATAGTTCTACTTTCGTTTGCTCTAACACTGACGACGTACCAATTAAACGTCTCTCTCTCTCTCTCATCTCATACCGTCATACTCTCTCATCTCTCTACCAATTAAACCTCTCTCTCTCTCTCTCTCGTCTCTCTCTCTCTCTCTCTCTCTCTCTCTCTCTCTCTCTCTCTAATGGTCGAAATAATTGAACCTGATTATTGTTAAGCAGATTTAGACAGAGGGTCCATTATCGTCCGCTCTGGACGAAAAATCAGTACGGAGATGTAACGGTCTCACACAAGCTAATCGTTTGCACAACGTTTCTGTGAGTGTGGGCGTTTGTGTGTGTGTGTGTGTGTGTGTGTGTGTGTGTGTTTGTTTGTTTGATTGTGTATGAGCTGTGACAAACGTTCCAGCGACGCGGTGAGACGAGGTGAGCCATCCACCCATGTAATGTCAGGAGACCCAGTTCATGGTTCGATAATCAGTCACACCAAGCTTCCCCCGTCTATTTTCGCCTCACATCTGATGGGACGCAGGAATTCCAAAATTGCATCTCCCTGCCGATGACATATGACCCACTCTACGGAACGAAAGTTGCAGTTCTCCGAATAACACGAGCATCAAGAACGACTATTTTACGACAAAGTTACATCTCCAAATTATCATCACGAATTCACTGACGCGTTTACGCCACTCAGACTGCTGGAAATCAAAGATTGACTAGATATAGGCATTTATTATAAAAGCAAATATCTACTCAATATCCTAGTAAGGTCATCAAAACAATCGGGTTTGGGTTTTTCCGCATAGTCGCATGTAGGACTTCTAGTTTGGCTTGTCACGAGAGGAACACACCCATCTCCAGTTTTGAAGTCATGTTAAGGGATGAACTCTGTTTAAATTATCATAAAATCATCTCCCTATCTTTGTGTTGATGATCACTATTCGGTTTTTTTCCATCTGTCCACCAGCGTGTGGTGTTTGTGTATGGTAACACTACGTCCCGGGCTTTAGATAGTTACGTTCAGCTTACATTCAACAATAATAATAACCCTATTTCGAATATTAGCGGTGTATTTCGCACACAGTAAATTATTAAAAGACTTTTCAGTTGCAAATGTGTACCCAGATATCCTTTTATTTACCTGAAACTTACACATAGCGTAACTATTTAAAGCCCGGGATGCAGTGTTACCATGCGCGACCACCACATCCGGATGGACAGATAGAAAAAAACAGAGTATAGTAATAATATTCTTGCAACCAGCGCCTATAAAAAGTCATATGCAAAAATGGGAGCAATAAATGAAAATAACTGATTGGTTGAAAGACTGAAGGTTTGAACAGGAACTTGAGACGCCGTGTGAGTTGAACGAATGTCTCTTGTTGCTTACTGGCTACCTGTCACCCAAATTCATGAGTCATGTTGTTATCACAGTGGAAGCTGGGATAGTGAAATCTGTTCGTAAGTGGTACACTAGTCTCCAAATTCATGAGTCACGTCGTTATCACAGTGGTAGCTGGGATGCTGAAATCTTTTTGTAAGAAGTAAATGGGTCTCCAAATCACGAATCTTGTCGTTATCACAGTGGAAACTGGGATGGTGAAATCTTTGCGTACACGGTACACGCGTCTTAGAGTCTACAGAACTACCACTCGAGTACAGGCTGAACTACCATTTATGTGACATTTTCGCTAATACGTATACACCAATAATTATCTAACAAAGGAAATAAAATCGGACAAAGAATTTTATTTTGAATATAAATCATTTCCCAACAAATATACTGAACCGTTGGCTTTTGCTTCGCCGCGCTGTCTACCGACGTGAAGGGAAACGCAAATAGAAAAATGGATTGAAAAAAACGGGTCAGAAAATCAGCGAAATAAACAACGAGAGAAGAAAGAGAGAGACAAGGGAATGAAGAGAGAGCAGAGTAAAGGGGAGCGGTTAAACATGGCCCAGTTTTATTCGAAACGACAAATGCTGTTCGCGTGGGGAGTGTTCTCTCCTCTTTATTTTTTTTTTCTTTTCTTTTTTTTAGTCATTGTAGTTGAACTATATGTTCTTCCCTAATTAGAGGTGAACAAAATATATTTTGATAACATTCACTAATGTTAAATCAGATCTAATAAATATGAACAAAATTAGCGAGATAATTATAAAATTCTGCAATATCTTCTCTTTGCAAAGATTTATACGCTACGATTGTGTATATATCCCTATAACTGTAGTAAAAGGTGGTGCATATAGATGTGTGTATATATCGTATGTGTACTCATAATTACGCAAGCCTCAGTGTACACCAGAAACAAAATAAATCAATCAAAATGAGCACTCACTGGGACATGGACATCAGTTTTATAAAATATTTCACTAAAACCCTCGTATTCTGGATAACTTTTAAGAGCACTGGACTGTGACCAGGAATAAACACAGGGAATTCGCAGAACTCTTCTTTTTCATTTATAACTTTATGGAATGACTGGGTAACTATAAAAAAAAATGGAGGGTTGTCTCTCCTTATGCTGTGCTGTCTATAACTTTTTTAAAGATATTCATCTCAAAAATATTATTATGAAGAATGATAAGTTTGATTGTCTTTGGTTGCACAGTTGATACAATTTTACAGCGCATGGAATCGTATAAGCAAGGAAGATGATTGATATTTACCTCAAAATTATATGTATTATATCCGAATGATAGTAAGCCTAAAGTTAGCAATAACAATACGTTGACCTCAGCTATCGTATTCAAGAGCAATTTCTTTTGTTTAGAATTTATAGCTTTAGATAAATCGTAAAAAATAATGTGTAACATTTGATAAATGTTATTATCAATAATTTCCAGGTGAAATGAAATTGTGCATTTTGAAACGATGCCCCATAAATTTTCAATGAAGAAAAAATCGATTTGCCGATTTTGAAAATGAGACTGAATCATTATTAATAAGTATATAGTCAGAAGCATACATTGGACCAAGCATAGTGTTTTTTTTATTTTAAAATTGTTTTAGAGTAGTTGCATCTTCTCGTGAACTTTCAAGTTCCAATTGTACGTATAAAGAAATCAAAGAAACTGAAAAAAATAGCTGCAAAGAAACTGTCATCCTATTCCACTCAGATGTAACGTGTTCGCGTCTCCCCCAGGGCGAAGAAAACTCCCTGGCTCTGTATCATGATCAGTTACTGATGCAGTGTTGGGGGTTCTTTAGCGGTGGGAGGTTGAAACCAACATTCTTTGGAAGTTTTTTTTTTTTTTTTTTTTGCATGGTGTTTTTTACGTTTCATGGAACCAGTGGTTATTCAGCAACGGGGCCAACGGCTTTACGTGACTTCCGAACCACGTCGAGAGTGAACTTCTATCACCAAAAATACACATCTCTCACACCTCAATGCTTTGGAAGATTGGATTCACGTGATTGGCCGCATTGGTGTACTTGTTCCATAGAAACGTTTCATTCTATGGAATTTAATAAACTAATCTAATGGTAATTAATAACATAATAATAATAATAATAATAATAATAATAATTTTTTTTTTTCAATTTTTATTATTATTATTAATTATTATTAGTTATTGATTATTATTATTATTATTATTATTATTATTATTATTAATTAATTATTATTTTCAATAAATCCGCCACGAATAATATGGAGAGAAAATTCGCGAAGAATAAAATTGGAGAGAAAAAGAATGTGCCGCAATATAAAAATAAAATCTGGCACCAAGACAGAAATATATTATAGAGTACGTAATTAATTTCGTCCCAGAGGAAATTTGGAACGAATGTCCAACTGACATACGTATATAGGAGGGAAAAAATGCCTTGGCGCTGCGAATTATACTTCGGTGTCTACAAAGGAGCTGGTAACAGGATCCCAGTTTTTCCGGGGCTTTTTGAGGGATTCTCGGAAAGGCTTTATTCGGTGATGAAAGACATAATATATGAACTTTTGAACTTTGTGGGTGTGAGAACAATGGTGCTGATCTGAAATGCTGGTTTCACACATTATTTTACTTCATATATATATATATATATATATATCTATATATATATATATATATATATATATATATATATATATATGTATATATATATATATATATATATATATATATATATAGTATATATATGTATATGTATATATATATATATATATATATATGTATATATATATATATTATATATATATATATATATATATATATATATATATATATATATATATATATATATAATATATATATATATATGTCTATATATATATATACATATATATATATATATATATATATATCTATAATAGATGTATATATATATATATATATATATATAGATATATATATATATATATAATATGTGTGTGTGTGTGTGTGTGTGTGTGTGTGTGTGTGTGTACGTAAGTATATATAGATATATATGTATAATTGCTACAAAGGGACACCTTTCCCAAGCCAACTCGTCTAATCTAGCAAAAATATAAATTAACACTACTTAACACTGTGGAACTCAGTTTGATTGTGTGCAAAAATATAAATTCAAAGAAGCACAAAAAAATTTTCTACATACGGCTGACTGATTGACAGGAAGGTTATGATAAACCTTATGCACCTCCTTAATCTCTTAATTACTGCCCCCTGGAGACACTATTAGTCTTTGCTTGGGACCCGTGACTGCTCTGAAAACCTCTTGTTCCAGGAAACAAAGTTGCTTGGAGACAAATATATGCCAAAGGCTAGGAAAAGCTGGTGAAAAGGATTAACGAAAGGAGAGAGTTTCGGAGGCCCATAGCAACCGACGAATCAAGTGGCCTGCCTTGCCATGTAGTTACCTGGGTCAAGGGAGCGCATCAAAGGTCCAAGGGAACAGTCATAGAAAATGGAGTATCAAAAACCAAACGACTACAGCCCCATCTGGGAAGAGAAGAAAAGCAATACTAACCAGAGGTCTTACAAGGACCACCACGACCTACAAGGAGCATTAGAGAAATTTTGGCTACCAAATCTGAAGCATCTTTCCCTATTAACCTCCTCACCTTAAGGGTTTTTCTCTTGATCACGTGGCTATGTTGCTTAAGCTCAAGTTTTATTCGAGTGAAACCCCCTTCAGTACTTCTCCAATCCTATCGACAGCAAAGATAAAGTACCCAGATCAGAGGTTCTTTCATCACTCACGATGTTATTTTTCTTTCACTGGTTTTTCCTTTTCATTTTTCCAAGTGCAACTTTCCATATTAAGCCTGACTTCAGTCAGTGCAGTGCATTTATTTAACTGAAGTTTATCCTCTGTCACAAATCGAGATACTTTGGCACTTTCAGTGTCACTTTCACTGTACCATCCTGATCTTTTCCTTGACTACGCTGATTCTTTTCCATCCTGTAACCTCGTGCACTTTGAATTGCAGACAGAGACACTGGATTTGAATCTTTCCTTTGATTGTGCTCTGCTTGTTATGGTCCCAAACCACTGACCCTTATATCTTCAATGCCACTAAAGTGAATTCTCCTCGAAATTCTGCAGTTATCTTTTCATCCTCAAAATTTGTCCATTTAGCAAGACACTGTTTACCTGCCTGATTTATTTCTCATTTTTCTGATTTTTTTTTTTTTTTGTGTAAATATATGTGCTTTAAAGTGAACCTAAGTGTTTATCAACAAAATCTCCCTGTTGAGTAAATCTCATGGTAAGTTTATCACTTTCTTAGTATAAACTTATTTTTCCCAGCTCAGAATTCAAGCCCCTTTCCCAGGTAAAAACGTTATATTGGCGACATTTGCTCAAATTCTTGCATTCTGTAAAGTTTCCCCCTTGCAGCTTGCAACTATCAGCTACTAGCCATGCTCAAGCTGGATGCAAGACAAGAAACGAACCTTAGCGTAAATCCCCTAAATATGCACGCAATCAAACGGAGCTCCGCAGTGTTAAGTACAGTGTTAATTTATATTTTTGTTAGGATAGTTGCAATCGAAAACGTGACTGTAAAATTTGTTAGGGAACAGGTATACTACATGATTCATGAAAGGCTAGCTAGGCAGTGAAGTGTAAAACAAAGTGATTTCCAAGGAAATTGTGCAATATTTCCTTCCCCACGTGGTCTGAACAATTTACCAGTCCATCACTTTATAGAGGCAACACAGTAGTTTGGGCAGCGAACTCAAGCCCTCCAGCAGTTTCGTTCGTTGGTCTCTCTCTCTCTCTCTCTCTCTCTCTCTCTCTCTCTAGAGTCTAGACCGTAGTGGCAATTGTGCTAAAATTTAGTATTTACATAATTCCTTTTATTGGGGCCCACTTACATATGTAACGAGTTGTCTCCCTTCCACACGGTTAAGCTTTGCTCGATGAACTTTGTTCGATGTGACGTCAGAAGCTAAGAAACAGCCGATAAGGTTCTGACTTCTCCCACTTCTGACATTACATTGAACAAAGTTCATTGGGCAAAGCTCGACCATGTTGACCGGGCTTTAATCATTCATAAATCCACACAAGCAAGCAAATTTTTCACTCATGTATCTCAAAGTAGCCATAAGAAGGGACAGCATTCCCACACTCATTCGTCTGCTTCATAAAACCCTTAAGCACAAACCTTCGCTCAGACACCAGGAGTCTGCTCACATGCCAGCCCAGACAAACCATTATCCATCACAACATTGGTCGTCATAACAAAAACAATCTCACGTGAATTCATCGAGTAGAGTAACTGTGCAACCTATCTGATCATGTGCTAGTCCGGTCAAACTAAAGTAAATTAAATTTCTTCGAGCACATAATCCAGGCAAATAGATGCTGTGTGCATGGTAGATTTAACATTAGTACTTTTTACCTCACAGATGCATTTTAATTCTGTTTTGAAATAAGTATATTTATCCTGATCACAACTAACATAATATTCCTATACGAAGAACCTCGCTTAATCATTCGTACATGCATATATATGTGTATACCCATGAGTTACCCCATATCTGTAACCATAACCACAAACCAGTTTAAATTTTGAGGTTTACACCACCCAATTTTATTAACCCAATAAGTGTTACAGCACACCATTTAATCCCCAAGCATAACCAGTATCGAGGCTCCCACTAATACTTTTTTTTAAAGAAAACAAAGAAAACTTGGACCCAGTGTGCCCCAAAAGCTTAAGTTCTTTGGAAAAAAACCCACTTTCATTCTCCATAAACGACCAAGCAGTCTATGGACCACCTTAAATTCACATTATAGTCGGCCTTGGCCATGTGTGAATAAACCAAAAACTGAGTTCTTTGTAACAACTAAAATTAGAGTTCTACGGAACAAAACAAAATCCATTCTTCCTGAACAGCCCTACATCCTCCAGGACAAACCAGACCTTTTCTCTTACAAACAACACTGAGTTCTACAGAACAAACCTTGAACTTCACGCTATAGCTGGTCTTGTCCGTACATGAATAAAAATTAAAAATTACATTCTTTTTAATAACTAAAACCCACGTTCTCTGAACGATAACCCCAACGTTCTATGGAACACCTTTAACTTCGTGCTATAACTGGCCTCATCCATGCGCAAAGTAAACTAAAAGAAAACGTTAACCCAACGTTTGATTCCCAGTAAGGAATCCTGCAGTACAATGGGCTACCAGAACATTCTTCTCGAACAACCATATACCTTTTGGGACACGCCAACATCAGTTCTTCACATACAAGACTCTAAGTTCTATGGAACACCCTAAACCTTGCACTAATAGCTGGCCTTGTCCATGTACAAGCAACAAGCCGTTCTCTGAACAACCTTAGCCTACCGCTCGATTCCCTGGAACAAGCCCGCACTGAGAGGGACACTCCATCTACCCAAGATTACATTTGTTCCCATGATAAAGCTTCATCCTATGCATCTGCACCATCGCCACCCTCAGCAAAGAAATTAAATCCTTAGTATCTAGCAGAAAAACCCTAGGACTGAAAGGCCAAGAGCTGCAAGATTGGGCTGCAACAGAGAGAGAGAAACTGATGCAGGAAAGAGAAGCAAAAGAGGAACTAGAGAGTGAGGAAACAGAGGCACAGTAAAACAAACAAAGGGCCCACGGGGTATAGATGGGCCAAGTTAATTCCAACAACTCCACTCCGACCCCTACCCAGTCCTTTATACAGCACTAGAATGATTCTGAGCCAGAGGTCTGACTTGACCACATAGAAGAGGTATTCAGAAATTACGCTCTTGCTCCAGCAGAAGTTTCCTTACTCCTGGGAAAGCACCTGGGCAGCAAGGGCCCTGTTGTTTTCACTCTCCCTCCCGAGAGAACAGTATGAAGCTTGATGAGGTACATAAGACCATCACTAGGGCCTACGAAATAACCCCTGAACGATGGAGATAACGTTGGCAAGGCCAGCCTAAGCAGATTTGGACTGTATGGGGATACCAGAAGGACAGAGGTGTTGGTTTGTGGGTGGAATCCCTAAGCACCACCTCTGCCGAGGAAATCTTTGAGTGCTTCCAGCTCAAAGACTTCTTATATTACACCCCTCCTGCTCCTGCTACCTACATCTATGAGAAGATCCCAGTGATCCTCGCTAAGTGCTGCCACTTAGCGGAAATCTATGCATACCACCAGATCACTAGTTTTGGACTGTTAAGATCTGCCCTCCACCCTCTCACCTCCAGGATCTCTCAGCCCAAAAATTGGCACCCTCCAAAACATCCTATATACATCCATTGTCAGAGGGCCAAGTATCCCACAAAACAATGCCGTATGAGGCCCAAGGTTACGTCCAAGGCCCCATTGATCGCCCTCCAGCAAAGGGTCCTATGTACATGGCACCTCCTCGAGGTAGCTACCCAGCATGCCAGGTCAATAACTTGGAAGACACAAGCACACATATCTTTGTAATACAAGAGCAAAAAGGCTGCTATGGGGCTATCATTGACCAATGTAAACTTGTCACGATTGATAGTATGGATCATATCATATTCATACTCCCCGCTGTTCAGTTCAGGGTCCCATGACCTTACAGATCCAAGTTCTGCAACATTGCAGTAGCAACATGCATTCCTGGAGGCTATAACATCTCCTTGGACAGGACTTCCAGTCCCCTCTCCAAAATTAATTTGAGACAATCCAGGGGTACCTCATAGATCTCCATTCAGGAGATCCCAGTCTAGATTACCTCCCTTCTTCTGACTCAGCTCCACTACCAGTGTCGGTAAGAGAGACAGATTCCCCTGACCGCACGGGAAGCTCACCACACAGGGTGGCCTCTCAACCCGTGCCTGACCTGGTCATGGTGACCTGTGATCCTCTCATGACCACAGCAACCTCTTCCTCTATATCCCAGTTCTCAGTGGAACAGTCTCTGGATATATATATATATTATATAATATATATATATATGTGTGTGTGTGTGTGTGTGTGTGTCTGTGTGTGTGTGTGTGTGTGTGTCTGTAGAATCTACTGGTTATTTTTACTAGATGCATGAAATTGTATAGCCATAATGCCCACTTAACTTCTCAAATTCTTTGCTCTTTTTTGGATACGCTTGTCACTACAAAGCCTTGAGCTCCAACTTCAAAGATAATATTTTGAAGAAATCATGATATGTCCGGTAGCGGGAAACAAACCTGCAATAACCACAAGTCTGTACCCTCTCGTACATACATATACCTATCGTGTTCATACACACACACATACATACATACATATATATATATATATATATATATATATATATATATATATATATATATATATATAATATATATATATATTGACTCGAGCTGGAATAGACCCATTCTCACCATCGTAGTCGAGGGGGCAATCGTTTTTATTGCTTTTTAGGCTGAAATATATCTGTAGAATCTACTGATCATTTTTACCAGATGCATGTGAAGTTGGAGCTCAAGGCTTTGTAGTGACAAACGTTTCCAAAAAAGAGAAAAGAATTTGAGAAGTTAAGAGGGCATTGTGGCTACTACAATTTCATATACGTATATACATAAATGCAAAGTATATCAATGCACGGTTTTCTGTCCAACTCTTGCACACATACATACGCACATACATACAAAGACTCACAAGAGGCAAATGAAACCATTTGTTTTATTTCTTCTAACCATGCATGCAGGTTTAAACTAATGTCTCCAGCTTCTTATCACATTTGGTCGAGGATCTTAATGAACATTGGATATTAAATAGTTTAAACCCCCAAAAACCGAGTCTCAAAATTTATTTCTTTAGAAATGAAACAAAAACCCCACAAGCGAGGACCATAGAGTATAATTTTCTCATTTGCTGTAATCCCCAAACGATCCGTAATCCCCGTCCACCTACAGAGATATTTCAGCTGAGAATGGCTGGGAAAAGAGAAAGAGAGAGAGGGTAGGGAAGGTTAAGAATAGTATAGGTCTTTCCTATCCAGAACCTTTCTTATAACCATTTACTGTAACCAAAAATTTTCAGTATAAGATGCAGGCTCTTGAGAAAAAACAAAATTCATTCTATTAAAAGCAAGGACATTAGATTTACTTTCGGATAATCGTTGCTGCTTCCTATAGATTATATAGAACACAGCTTATGCATGGATCCTGAAAATGTTGACTTAATTCTGATTAACTGAACTGACATGGAAATCGTTGCTAAACTTTCACCATTGCCAACTTCCACGAAATATAGTGTTGAGATATACCTGACCAAATAGCATCTCTAACTTATTACTTATATATAGTTTTTTCCACGAGATCATTATACTAACAGAGAAATGAAAACTTTCTATCCTTGATCTAGGCAAAATTGAGTCAATATTCAGTCATAAAAAAAAAACAGAAAATCTTATCATCCCATCCCAAAGCTAGGGGACCGTTACCAAAAAAAAAAAAAAAAAAATACACACAGGGCGTGATCCGACCTCCAGCTTACTCTGAGCACGTGCTAAAGTCTACTGTTAAATAGGAATCATTTACTGTACTGTTTAACTTGCACATTATATATTTGTTTACATTTTTATTCTAATAAATAAATCATAAATATCCTATCCAAAATATTTCTGCAACTTTAACTCAACGAGAAACATCTTTTACAGACCTTTTTATCCTTTTCTTCCCGCCCAACAAGAACAAGAACATCAACAACAACAAAGTAGGTTGTAGGCATACTCCCCCCAGTAAGCGAAAATAAGGATATAATGGGTGAAGATAATTGTAATAACTCACGTCTAAATAATACTTGCTATTTGAAGCTACATAGGGAGCAAGGAGCCTCCAGTTCTTCATCAACTGAAGATACAATTAACCATTGGTAAATACCAGCCAAATAGAGATTAATCTAAATAGGTATTCTCCGGTCAAACAGTCATTAAGAAGAGATTATACTGTCGCAATCTCACCACCCTAGAAGGCAAGAACTGCTAAATTTGCATTGTTCTTAATACACATAAATTTCTAATATTCTCGTACATGAGAGTCCGGGAATGCCCAAGCCTGATCCTGAATGGATCCCGGATCTTAGGAAAGTTTCATAATTAGCTTTCCTGTGACCCACTAGCCTACAATGTAATCATAACGCTTCCAATAGCAAGTTATCATTCAACCATTATATCCTTATTTTCACTTACTCGGGGAGTATGCCTACAAGCTAATTATATATGTTGTTGATGTTCTTGATCTATATATATATATATATATATATATATATATATATATATATATATATATATATATATATATATATATATATATATATACATATATATATTATATATATATATATATATATATATATATCTACATATATATATATAGATATATATATATATATATATATATATATCTATATATATATATATATATATATATATATAATAATATATACATATATATATATATATAATATATATATCTATATATATATATATATATATATATATATATAATATATATATATATATATATATATATATATATGTGTGTGTGTGTGTGTGTGTGTGTGTGTGTGTGTGTGTGTGTATGTGTGTGTGTGTATATTTATATATATTTATATATTCCTATATCTATATATATATATGTATATATATATGTATATATATATATATGTATGTATATATATATATATTATATATATATATATATATATATATATATATATATATACATATATCTAAAATATATACATATATGCTTTTATTTCTCTACTATATGAGAGTATAAATCTGTGGTAAAATTACTTAGTTAAAAGAAAAAATTATCTCTGTTTGTTCATCCTATTAAAAAAAAATTACATTTACATCGACAAAAAAACTCCTTTACGGTACCGGACTCGTTAGTATTGGGTCTGAAGCAGATTCGGTATAAACGTGAATGGTATTGTTTTACTCAGCACAAAAATGACACAATTTGCCTTTCAATTGATATTTAATTGATATTAGTTCATTATTACCAGGGCAATGAAACAAATGTTAAATACGACTCGTGGGTTATCGGTAAGCGCCGCATGTTTTGCTAGGTATTTTTTCAGAAAATAATTTTAACAAGTTAATTGCGATATCTAATTTTCATTTGCACAGTGAGAACGTATTAAAGTAAAGCGGGTCTTATGAAATATATTTCATTACTATCTGCTTTATGTACGACATAGGACCGCCCTATCGCCCGGCAACCGCCATCCCAAACCCCCCCCCCCCCCCCCCCCCCCCCCCCCCCCCCCCCCCCCCACCCCCACCAAAAAAAGATTAGTGTGAGCAGCCAGGGGGAACTTACGAATAACGATAGATATCAGAAATGACTTAATTTAATGTTCTAAAAAAATAGGCAAATATATCATATATTTTTGAAAAATGCAAATGCATGATAAATTACTTCCATAATCATAAAACGTTTTTCGCCAAAAAGCACAAGAAAATAATTAAAGCATAAATAAGTATCATAGAAATACCATAAATGAAATGTAAGCTGGGGGTTTTCTAAAAAAAAAAAAAAAAAAAAAAAAAAAAAAAAAAACATATCTCACACAAAAGCAGAAGAAATTAATGAAAGCATACATGAATCACATAAAAATACCGCAAGATAATGCATTGTACAAAAACCACATAAAAATATACATATATGAAATGTAATCCTGTGCTTTCTCACAAAAAAGATATTACACACAAAATCACAAGAAATAAATGAAAGCATACACAAATCACATAAAAATACCATAAAATACTACACTATACAAAAACCATATAGAAATCAATAAATATATCAATATATGAAATGTGATCTGGTGTACTCACCAATAATCCTGGTCTTCATATCTTGCGAATGTTAATGACTCCACTATTCTGAAGACCTTGCAGCTCACGTCTTGTGGGTGAGGAGGAGGAGGAGGGAGGAGGATGAGGAGGAGGATGAGGAGGAGGAGGAGGAGGAGGAGGTGGCATCCTGATGCTCCTACTGCTGCTTCCCCCTTACCTCGGTGGAGGTACCGTGGTGCTTTTGGACGAGTGTCGTACATCAATATTTACTTTAACATTTCGTCTTCCGTATGAGGCCTTAGTACTTAAACATTTGAAAAAAAAAGTAGTCACTGCAATGATTCCCCGTTGTTTATTCTGGTGAAGGAGATGGGCAACCCCTTCCTGATCAGAGATGGTCTGGAAGTTCTCCTCAGGGGAAATTTTAGCGCTCGCTAGCACCGATGCAGCACGTTACGTTTTATGATTGAATGTTTAAATAAATAAAAAAATTTCTTTCAACTGTCAGGGTGGCGATGGACAAAATTGCCCGACACCTAACGTACCATTGGAAGGAAAAGTGAAGTTATCTTTTTTTTACTCTTAAATGACCGTTGAGTACACACACAAACACACACAGACACAGACACACACACACACACACACACACACACAACAACACACACATATATATATATATATATAATACATACACTACATACATACATACATACACATATACATAGCATTGAGAGCAGTACAAATAGGAAGAAGACGGCTGGTAGGCAAGAACGAGGTGGATAGACATAATTGTCAGAGATCTTGAAGATGAAATCCAGAACCTAGAGGAAGCGAGGGAAATGGGGGCGCTGGATAGAGACCGATGGAGAGGAAACTGCATCAGCCTTATGCCACTGGCCAGTGGCGGGAAGATAACGTAAAGTAAAAACCATAATATCCATATATATATATATATATAATCTGTTTAGACATAAAAAAAATCAAAATAAATACATTTTCTATGTGTTTTTTTCTGATATTTTTATAATTAAATTTTCATGCAGCATAAACTTAAAGCACTTCATTCTGAGAAAACGGAAAAAAGACTTGCTTCTACTAAGTCTCTTAAGAAAATATAATAAATAATAATAATAATAATAATAATAATAATAATAATAATAATAATAATAATAATAATAATAATAAAAAGAAACTTACAAAGAAATATGTTCCTCCTTTACATTTACAAGTTTTCGTCAACGCAAAATAAGACATCTGATATCAAAATTCATATTAATCCTAAAATGTTCCTGTACTTAAAAAGTCTAGTTATGATATAAAGGCAATATAAACTATATTAATCTACTATTTAAAAATGATCACGGGGAATAGAATGTTTGTTGCTCTCGTCTTAAAAAACAAATGATGCTTTTTAAAAGGTGGCCCACCAATGCCTTGAGTGGCCCTCTCACAAGCACTCAATTGCCACTGGTACCGGGGTGGTCATACAGCTCTTCTGTAAGCTTCACGAAACTGTAATACTTATTATCTAGGAACAAGTGGTGACATTTATTCAGTTATGGGTCAAGTGACTGAAAAACCACATCACTCTGAGGACGATTTGCACCAGAACCTGATTCTTCCTCACACAAAATATAAAAAGTTCACTCTATAACACTGGCTTGTTAGTGTTCTACGCCTTAAGGGATGATAACCTGCCCTTCAGCGGGAGAAGACTTTTATCTAAAGGCAAGATGTTCTTTCCGGGCACAGAAGAGGTGCTGACCCAAGTTTTGGATATATTCAAGCCCTCGTCACACATAGGCCTATCGGTATTTTCTGTTGGTGTTGCTAGCAGATTCACTGCGCGTAAATAGCGTGATATTTGCGCGAACTTTATGTGAGTCATAACTAGTTGCCACTCTCCTTCATAGTTTCTGTGTTTAGACCAACATCCGTTCTTGTGGGAACTTCACCATCGACATGATATGGAATATCGGCAATATTGCAGGAAACGTCTGTAAATTCGTGCAATACAGGGGGAGGGGGGTGGGTTCAGGATCCAAAGACCATCCCACAGCTTCATTATCAGTAACAGAATGGTAAGCAGTTGAGCGCAACGGACTGGTCTAAGAAGCTATCGACACTTTCAATTTCGTCTCTCACCACCATCTGTGTCACTTCTACTCTCCATAGACGTCAATCAGCCTATCTTTCTTTCTAGCCGTTGACTTACGCTTTTCGAACCCAGTGAGTTCCGGTAATCATTACTTGTTAAGAGGGCAGAAGCCCTCAGTCACAAGTTGGTTTCTCCAACTGCTCACTCTTTTACGCCTCGCCGTTGTAAGAAAGCGCTCTAACACAACTTGACATTTTCAAAACATTCCGTTAACACCATCCCAACAACATTTCGATATATTGGCAAGATTGAGTAGGAATTGACGGTATCATAGGTGTCTAAATAAGCATCACTGACAGGGAATCACCACAGCCTAGGACACTCTGTCACACTGGCTATCTGGAGTCCTGGACCAGTGGCGCATGCGCAGCGTAGGCCAAGCACTCCATCCACCTCATGCTATGAGAAGCAGTATCTCCTTACGTCATGTTCAAACCTCATTGTCATGATGTGCCATTATGAGTTTTTCCTTTTTTTTTTACTGACACGCATGCGTGTTCATCGTGCACATCAAGTGGTGAGGCTTGTGCACGAAACGCTGAATATAGTATTGTACAGTATCTTTCGATACAATAAACACGAAGATGATTTTTTGTGTCACCTTTCTACAAAAATAGATATGTAATACAAATAAATAGAGTGAGATAAAGAATTGCATACACCCCAGAAGTAAGAACGAGACAACAAGCTTCAGAAAACCACATCCTGTAGTTGTTTACACTTTAGAATACTTAGAGGGTGAGTAAACAACTGTTCATATAATTGCTAATAGACCAAGTCACGCAACTACCTTATTATTTTGCCTTCAGCTACCTTATTATTTTGCCTTCAGCTACCTTATTATTTTGCCTTCGTTTATTGCAAAGGTATTTCATCATAAAGGATGCTTTTTTTATCAAAGAACACATCGTGCTGACCAAATCGTTAACATTTATGGGGATCTACAACTCAAGCGTGGTTACTTTAATTACTGGATGAGCTATTTTGGATTAATGAAGCTTTGTAGACAGGCTGATACTCAAATCATTAAAAGAATGACCACTGACATTATACATCACATTAATTCTGATATAGAGGGTGTCCATAAAATCCCAGTACCATTACAAGTATTTATTGCTTAGAAACCATACAACAGATTAATGCAGTTTTTTTTTTTAGAATGTTCTGTATGTCCTCAAGTTTACATCAGAGCACTTTACCAGTACTTTATTCTACAACAAAAAAACTGTATTACTGTATGTTATGTGGTGTCTGAGAGCAATGAATATTTGTAATGGTACTGGGACTTAATGGACACCCTGTACATTATTAAAACATAAAGAGTATTTACCACAATTTTAAGTGTTATCTATTAATCGCACAGAACGTAACGTATTGGACCTTCAGGCCCCTTTCCGTAAAGGCTTGAAATATCATAGGCTGCAAAATAAAAATAAAAAAAACAGACTTTTCCTCTTTATTTCTCTTGTACAATTTCCGAGCGCATGTCATAGCTTCCAAACAACACTGAAAGCCACAAGTTGAAAACTGTGCAAGATTTTAACTCACCCTACGTATAAATGGAAAACCTTTCGTTTTGTTTCCACATTTTTCAAGCAAAATATATAAACTACGTTCGGTTAAAATCGGAGATAAAAAAAAGGAGCCAATATCTATAACATAAAAGCATTCGTGAATTCGGAATTTACTGGAAATAGTTATGTTCACAGAAGGACTTACGGCCATATTGTCAGAGCTGCTTACCATTGACATGCTCGCAGTTACTGGCATGCACACCCAACGAGCGTACACTAATCTCTCTCTCTCTCTCTCTCTCTCTCTCTCTCTCTCTCTCTCTCTCTCTCTGATGTGAATCCTTACTTTTATCGAACGTGCAAATGATATATATATATATATATTATATATATATATATATATATATATATATATATAT
The DNA here is from genome assembly GCF_015104395.2 of Macrobrachium nipponense. NCBI lineage: Eukaryota > Metazoa > Arthropoda > Malacostraca > Decapoda > Palaemonidae > Macrobrachium > Macrobrachium nipponense. The sequence continues at coordinate 29,439,919 of NC_087201.1, read as the reverse complement.
ATATATATATCTGTGTGTGTATATAAATATATATACATATATATATAATATATATATATATATATATATATATATATATATATATATATATATATATGTATAACTGAATCACGAAAGTTAGGAACGTGATAAAATCCATAAATAAAGATATATGCCACGAAGGAAAAATAAACGAATGAGGATCTGCAAGATCTTTCGACGTTAAACGTCCTTTATGAGCAGTAAAGGACGTTTAACACCGTCGAATGATCTTGCAGATCCTCATTCGTTTATTTTTCCTTCGTGGCATATATCTTTAATATTATATAATATATATATATTATATATATAATATATATAGATAATATATTAATATTAATATATTATATATATGTATTATATAATTACTATATATATATTTATATGCTATTATTATTTATGATACAATTATATTATATATATATATATTATTAAGAGATATATATACATATATCTATATATATATATATATATATATATATATATATATATATATATATATATATATTATACGTTATAGTAAGGAAGGAAATGAATTTTACATTTCAAGGGACCGAGGGCGAACGTACTGCCATTAAAAATTCACATATTACTTTCAAAAATAAAAGGCCGAAATTTCTGCATCCTGGCCTTACATATAGTTCCTAAGAGTTCTTTTTAGAGAGTTGAATTCTATTATATTTCTTCCCAGCATATTAGAAAGGAGTAAGTTTGTATGATTAATCCAGTGGTCAACGAAACACCCACTGCCATCGTGCACAAATCTGAAACACTCTTGTTCTCTTCTCTTTTTCAAAATATTCCATTTTCGACCAATGTACACTTATCTCTCAAGCATCTATCGGAAGACCTGTTTATGAGAGCTCCTCATATTATAATATAATGTTCAGCTGTAACTGCAGAATACCTTCAGCTATAACTACATTTGAAATTATTATAGGACTTTGATTACAATAATCTTTTAATTTCCCACAGTTATCCCTACATTAAAGGGTCGGTTGCCTGATGCGCCTTCTCCTCCTCCAATGCCTTCTACCAAAGGCACCATCCTCCATCAAACCTCTCCTCTCCATATCTTCCTTCACTTTATCTCGTCATTCCATTCTCTGTCTCCCTCTCGATCTTCTTCCTCTAACAGGTTCTTCCAAGCCCTCTGCACTCCTTCCTAGTCATCCATCCTCGACACATGCCCATACCATCTCAGTCGTGACTCTCTTATCACCTCTGAAATCATTGCTAAACCTGCTCTTCTTACTTCATCCTGTTTCAATCTCTCAAGCAGCCATATTCCCATAATTGCAATTTATTAATTTACAAAAACTAGGAGCATAACGAAGGGCCCTTCCTCTTCACTGATCAGCTTATCCTCCACGCCTGTGTTGGAAATAAGGAAAATAAACATAAATGAAAAAGGCCTTGGAATTTTAGTATTAATTATGTTACCTCAGTTGTGACCAGCTCAAGGCGAGGAGCAGCTTAGCTTGATCACCATATTACCACTACTGGATAACCCCATCCTGAAATGATGTAGCACCCATATAAGTTACCATTAATGTAAAGATATTATTCTTCAAGTATGTAATTTAAATGGCTTTATGGCAATAATGAAAACTAAATCTCCGATCGCCAATCGTGTACAATACTGTAAATGAATGAAACCACCTTCAGCAGTGCTTCAAACTCACTGTAAGGGCAAAAAAAATTCGTCAATATACAAAAGTGTTATAAACAATATAACTGTGCTCAAGAAGTTACAGCTAGAAAGATCATTAAGAATCAACAACAAAGCTCACAGAGATTACCACGATTGTCATCAACTCTATGCCCTACTAAAAATACTTGGCACTCAAGGATCCATCCGAGCAAGAAGTGGCTGAAGACTGTGATTATTCATAAGTCGGGGTAGGGGTTGGATGGGGGGAGGGGGCGTCCCAAAGAACAGCTGGTTGACCACTAAAAATTACGTCCAAAATATGGTGTCACAGGAGGAACCCTTGACACAAAGTAATAATATTAGCAGAGCCGTAAGTATTTATGTCAAACTTGTCGAAGACTCGCTCAGCTGAGTATTGGCTCAAACTGGAGACTGACTCACACTGAAATCTGGCTCTAACTCAAGACTGGCTCACACTGCAGTCCTTCAGTCTTCTGTTATCAGTATGTCTCGACGCTCCCTCCCTCGGGAACAACGTGAACTCAAAGATGAGGGGAGTCAAATAATTGCCAGTTATCCTGAGGGCTAGAGGAAGGACAGTAGTAAGCCGTACTAAGTATTAAGTAATAATTAGCAAACTTGAATAACGTCTAATCTTTCCAGCGCCGTAGGAAACTACACCAAAAATAACTGCAATTTTGTATAACTTGGTAGTAGACATATTTATCTTATGTTTCTCGGTTATTATTATCAAGAAGGTTTTCAGCGTATCTTCCAATAAAATATTAGGATATTTCAATTCACTGTCTATTTTCTTAATTATAATTATTCCATTTCCTGATCAATATATTCAGCACTATTTACTCCTGATGATCTGAAGAATGTGGATATGAATACTAATGTCATTTACTTTGCTACTTCGGCCAGGCTGAAAACGTGCACTTGAATAAATGTTGATCGATTATCTCCACTTAATAACTCTAAACTATTCTTATATCTAAGTATTCGGCTCTGCAAAAAGCGTCGGCTACCATATCCATATAAATTTGATTACTGTCACCTACTAATCTACGAATGGAAGTATCTACAATGTGGTTCTTCAACAAGATACCTGTCCTCAACATATCCTGAGAGTCTAAAGAACAAAAAACGTAAACCTTGACTTGGATCTTTCGTAAAGCTGACCAATACCACACACCCCACTATGGTATATCAAAAGGTGTATGGTATAATATTCTCATCTGCTGGATCCCCAAATGCACAGACATCGTCATCCCATTCCCTCGGGGAAAGGTTTTTCAGCTGGCACTAGATTGAGAGGAGGAGGAGGAGGAGGAGGAAGAGGAGGACAATTGGAATATAGAGGGAAAGTGGATAGGAAAGGTCTGGCTTCCCCACTCCTTATGATCATTGACTGTAACCTTGGTCTTTTTGCATGAGGGAAATACTGTCGGAAAATATATAAGACGTTAAGAAATTAGAGTAAAGGCTATGGAATAATTATCAATATTGTTTTCAAATAGTTTTCATGTGCTGCAGGAATGATTTAATAAAACCTATCCGCCGTACAAGAAAATGAATTGGAATATATGACACCTTTTCCAACGTTTAGCCTTTCCCTTAAAATAAAAATAACTGGTTGGTAAAGACATATTACAGAAAGTTTTTGCTATCCAGGACAAGAAACGTTATGAGCGGAATTAATTTTTGCTTACTCGGCGAGTAAGCCTACAAACTACTTTGTTGTTGTTGTTGTTATTGTTGTTGTTGTTCTTGTTTAGGGGGTGAGTAGGAAAGGTCTATGGATAATCCTAAAAAGGTCTGAAAAAGGTGTTTAGCGTTGAGTTAAAGAGATGTAGGTATTTTAGGATAGGATTTTTATGATTTATCTATTAGAATGAAAATGTCAAAAATAAATAACATACACGTTCAACATTACAGAAAAATTATTTCTAATTAAATATAGCACATTTATTTTAATTTTCGTTGTTGAAACACGGCTCTATTTGACCGTATATTTAAGCGTGTTATGTGTGAGGGGAAAATCTTGCACATGTCCCGAGTAAGCTGGAGGTCGGGTTACTCCTTGCTCGCAATACATTCAACTAGGCTGTGTAAAATCTCAGATCATGATCAACATGCTGGATGGTGAGGAACCCCCAATTCTTTCCTTAACCTTGACCTTAACCTCATCTTTAACCTTGACCTTAATGGAACCTTGACCTTAATTTCCTCCTTAACCGTGACCTCAACCTTGACCTTGACCTTCATTTCATCCTTAACCTGGACCTTGACCTTAACCTCATCCATAACCTTGACCTTAACCTCATCCATAACCTTGACCTCAACCTCATCCTTGACCTTAAATTCATCCTTAACCTTGACCTTAAACCTCAAACCTCGACCTTAACCTACTCCTTAACCTTGACCTTAAAATCATCCTTGACCTTAACCTCATCTTTTAACCTTGACCTTAATTTGGAACCTTTGACCTTAATTTCTCCTTAACTGTGACCTCAACCTGCCACCTGACCTTCATTTCATCCTTAACCTTGACCTTGACCTTAACCTCATCCATAACCTTGACCTTAACCTCATCATTAATCTTGACCTCAACCTCATCCTTGACCTTAAATTCATCCTTAACCTTGACCTTAACCTCAACCTCGACCTTAACCTCATCCTTAACCTTGACCTTAACCTCAACCTTGACCTTAACCTCATCCTTAAAATTGACCTTAACCTTGACCTTGACCGTAACCTCATCCTTAACCTTGACCTTAACCTCAACCTTGACCTTAACTTCATCCTTAACCTCATCTTTAACCTTGACCATAACCCTGGACAGGTAACCTTGGTGCAGAAAAGCGATTGCTTGTCCCTGCAGGATTTAGTTCTAAGTGATCGTCGATGGAGAGCAGATGTGTTTTGCTGAAGCTCCTATACCTTCACCCCATTTTCGGCATTTCAGAGTCTTTGTGGTGCACATTGACAACAAGGCTACCTGGTACGTACCTCATCCTTAACCTTGACCTTAACATGAACCTTGACCTTCACATCATCCTTAACCTTGACCTTCACCTCAACCTTGACCTTGATCTTAACCTTGACCTTAACATGGTACCTTGACCTTCACATCATCCTTAACCTTGACCTTCACCTCAACCTTGACCTTAACCTCATCCTTAACCTTGATCTTAACCTTGACCTTAACATGAACCTTGACCTTCACATCATCCTTAACCTTGACCTTCACCTCAACCTTGACCTTCACCTCAACCTTGACCTTAACCTCATCCTTAACCTTGATCTTAACCTTGACCTTAACAGGGGTTTTGTTAGATACTTAAAAAAAGCGTGAATATTTTTATTCTATGTACTTATTTTTCACCTTTCTCAATACTTGAGAGGAAAAACAAAGTTGCCCCTGGTGGCAGAAGACGCTGCAATGAATCATGTGTTGTAAAATATTGATCATTCTTGCAGGTTGACCAATTTCTGAACAATCCTGTGCTGGCAAAATTAAACACGCTAACGTTCAGTTATGCCTGCACAGTCGGCCCGTGCAGGCGAAACTGAACGTTAATGGGTTTAGGTTTGCCTGTACAGGCAGAACTGCCCAGTTATAACTGAATGTTAGCGGCAGCCTTAAGAAATATTGGACTGCGTTACATTGCAATGTTAAACTTACGGAAATTAAACCTTATTTCTTAATAATGAATGCATATCACGTCTTTCGTATACTAATGTTTAAGCATACGACTAGAAATAGATTACAAAGGAGAATGACCATTTGAAACTGTAGACTACTCGGCATTGATATGGACTATGACATTATGCATCGTTCAGTTTAATAAGTGATTTAAGTTTGATTTATAGAAGAAAAATCAAGCCTTTAACTTGACAGGGATTTATTTTGAACATGCATTTGTATATCAGCTTATCTCTTAATTGAGGAAATGGCAAATTATCGTTATTCTTCATTTATTATTATCTTTTTTTTATGTTCATGATTTCAAGTAAGAAGCTTACACTTGGTAATATCTAGCTAGAGTATCCTCCAATATCGTCTGCATACTTGTTAAATGGAAGCTCTCGACGGAGATTTATATAAAATGAATTGGAAGAAATCTCTAATTATTTAGAAGAAAGGCAGTTGGGAATCAGTTACTCTGAAGACTGTTTCTTTTTAGTAAGGTTTTAAACATTGCTAAGAATTAGGGAAAAGTCGTCACTTTTCCTATAAATGCAAAACTTTCATCTCTTATAGTTTTCTTAGGTTATAGTAAATTCGTCCGATATAAAACACGTACAAAGCCTACTGGAGTTCTAAAAGAAAACTATAATTTTGTATATATGTATGGCAAAACACAAATCTAGCTGTCTCATAAATTACATGCTATTCTAAACTTGAACATTTATACCTCCACAGGAGTTGGACCTCACTCTAATTTTGCGAGGTGACCTTGTCTCAGATAAGGCCTCTGAACTCTTTTGTTTTTTCTGATATTGCTCATTCGATCATTACTTTGGCAAGAGGCTGGACGCCAGTTTATTAAGGGTGCTTAGTTTCGGGATATTTTGAGGGAAATGTTGGCCTTCCTTTAAAAGTAAATATGGTTCACTGATTTGCACACCAGATGGTATTAATACCGTATTGGGAAATTAATTTACTCGCCAACAATTTAACTATTTGACACCTACCAGAAAACAAATGTACGGGAATAAACGGCTTCAGTCTTGATATATGTCTTCTTACATTAAATTACAAAATAAACAGGTAATTCATTTGGTTAGAAGGGTCATCATTGTCGCGTCGACTTCGTTTTTGTTAGGGCTCCACTTCCTGCCGTGGTTGGTTCACGCAATCTCTCACGGTTCTTTTTCAATATCTCGACATATTCCCCTTCTCCCTTTGCCTTTTTATCCTTCCCCCGCCCCTTTACATTCTCTCGATCCAGGTCCACCTATCCTTTCCGCGATATGTTAGTTACTTATCATTTGGCATTGCTCTTTAACTGCGAAGTGGCCGGATAGACGGTCTCTTGCCACCAGTTAACGTTCAGTCAACTGTTTCATATCACGAGATCCTCCCCTCCAGAGACGCCTCACCTTTCCGCTCCCCTAACATACATTTCTATACAGTAAACGACGAAGAGAGAGAGAGAGAGAGAGAGAGAGAGAGAGAGAGAGAGAGAGAGAGATTTTCCTGTAGATTAGCTCCATTTCTCCAATGGCAGTTGTATTCATGGATGAGACTTTCTTCCCTTAAGTGATATCAGACATTATTTTTTTGTAGTTATGGAAACGAGAGAGACAGACAGACACACACACACAGACACACAGACAGACCAGTAGATTTATTATTGAGAGGCAAACAGTCGTCACATTGAGGAAGTGAGAGTTAAGGATTAATTTAACCTGTTGACTACACCAGTGAGAATAATCCAGGCGAAAAAAACACGGATTATACAATAATATATCCTCATTGTAGTCTCATATATGCTTGCTCTGAATTTTTGCCCTGACGTCTTTATACTTTTAATTAGCGATTCTTTTTCATTTTTTTTCTTTCTTTTTATTTTATCATTCCTGATGGCAATTGTAAAACGCGTAAAGAACTGATGTTATACTTGTGATCCAATGTTCTATTAGTTTCATGCATAAAAATCTTTTCACAGCAACCTTAGCACTAATTGTATCAATGATATGACTCTCTCTCTCTCTCTCTCTCTCTCTCTCTCTCTCTCTCTCTCTCTCTCTCCTATAACTATAAAACAATAATGTCTGATATCAATCAAGGGAAGGTCTCATCCAGGTATACAACTACCACGGCAGATATGGAGCTAATCTACAAGTAAATCTCTCTCTCTCTTCTCTCTCTCTCTCTCTCTCTCTCTCTCTCTTCTCTCATCGCTGTTATCATAACTGTTAAAAGTAATGACTGATTTAACTTAAGGGGGGCCGTCTCGACTAAATTTACTACCGACCCAGGAGGAATGCTACTACTAATCTACTGATAATTGTACAAGCCAGTCTCTCTCTCTCTCTCTCTCTCTCTCTCTCTCTCTCTCTCTCTTACGACAGTAAACTATACCTTTGCATGCCCTGCCATTAACCATACCAGTAAACCTAAACAAAAGAGTCGCCAGTTACATATTGTTGCAGAGCGAAGGAAAAAACAAACCACAAACCTTACACAAGCAAAACATCGCACATTAAGACAGCAAAAGAACTTTTTTTTTTACCAAATAAAAACGAAACTCCAGGCACGACTGTATTATCTGGAAGCCAGGTGGTATAATTTTCTCATTCTGTAAAATCCCCAAATGTGTAGGAGTCGACTCTACCCCCTCCCCAGGGAAGGTCTTTCAGCAGGGAGGGTTGGGGGTGAGGGGGTAGTTAGGGTAGAAGGTCAGTGTCTCCCATAACAATTGGTAGTGATCCTGATCTCTTAGTGGAGGACGAAGACATGTCAGAAAAAAAATTACTTGTGTGGAATGGTTCCTGATTCTTTAGGCTGTTTTGATGAATAGTTTACAGGTATTTGTATGGTAAAGCTCAAAAGACCTTAGTGGGTAGTAGAATAAGACCAGTTTTGCCACAAGGGTAAACTAGAATGCATTACAATTTCACACATCCTTTTTAATTACCACCAGAATAGCTGAGTTTCAAAGAGAGGAGAGTCGTAGTAAAAATGGAAGACTTGAGCCTAGATAATAAAACACAGATACACAATGAATATGTAAAAACAGGGCAACAAATTTTTCCCTCAAGCAAAGTAATGCTATAAAGAAAAGCTTTTGACTAGTGTCCGTGCACTAGGACTAATTTCCTCAAATCTAATTTTCATGCTTCCGTGTGAAAATACCTGAGATTTTCCCCCTTGTTTTTATCTTAAATGAAGATCCAAAAGCGGTTTCCCTGACAGCGATATTGATGTCGATGCTCCCAAGTCTAAAGGACTTGTAATCCTTCTTTCAGGATACACTTACAACGTCTTTATTTGCTTGTAGTCTTGTGTATTAAAATATATACAGAGTTGTACAGACTTTATTCACTTGCCCTCTTTCCTCTCCCTCTCTTGTCTTTTTACATATAGCCCTCTATATAACAACCATAGCTTGGTGTACTTAATGGTTTTTAAGGCTTATTTCATATATATACGCTTCGTGCTTTGAATAATAATAACAATAACACCCACATATGTTGCAGTACCACTGAACACCTGAGTAGATGAGAAAAAAAAGAGAAAAACTTGGTAAGTATCAAGACCTGAAAATAGAAACAAGAAGGATATGGGTAATGCCAGTGGAAGCTGTACCCATAACCAGAGGACTGCTAGTGGAAACTGTACCCTTAATCATAATGGAATGCTATTGGAAATTGTTGTACCCATAATCATATGAACACTAGGTGCAATCCTAAGATTCCTGAAAAGGAGCCTGGAAAAACTAGATGCCGAAGTAGCTCCAGGACTCATGCAGAGGAGCGTGCTATTAGAAACCGCGCACACAAAGAGAAAAGGGATGGGCTCCTAAAGAGGCAGGTTGCAACCCGAAACCCTAACGGCCCAGTCGAATAGATGACGTGGATAGAAAATAATAATAATAATAATAATAATAATAATAATAATAATAATAATAATAATAATAATAATAATATTAATATAATAATAAATAATAAAGAGTGCATGGGAAGAAGGACTATTAAAAGTAGACGAACCCGACTACAGAAATATACAGAGACAGGAGGAAGACAGAAGAACAGAATGGCAACAACAAACCAATGCCGGACAATACATGAGAGACTAAAGAACTAGCCAGCGATGACAATTGGCAATGGCTACAAAGGGGGGGAGAGCTAAAGAAGGGAAACTGAAGGGAATGATAACAGCGGCACAAGATCAGGCCCTAAGAACCAGATATGTTCAAAGTATGATAGACGGAAATAACATCTCTCCCATATGTAGGAAGTGCAATACGAAAAATGAAACCATAAACCACATAGCAAGTGAATGCCCGGCACTTGCACAGAACCAGTACAAAAAGAGGCATGATTCAGTGGCAAAAGCCCTCCACTGGAGCCTGTGCAAGAAACATCAGCTACCTTGCAGTAATAAGTGGTACGAGCACCAACCTGAAGGAGTGATAGAAAACGATCAGGCAAAGATCCTCTGGGACTATGGTATCAGAACGGATAGGGTGATACGTGCAAACAGACCAGACGTGACGTTGATTGACAAAGTCAAGAAGAAAGTATCACTCATTGATGTCGCAATACCATGGGACACCCAGAGTTGAAGAGAAAGAGAGGGAAAAAATGGATAAGTATCAGATCTGAAAATAGAAATAATGAAGGATATGGGATATGCCAGTGGAAAATCGTACCCATAATCATAGGAGCACTAGGCACGATCCCAAGATCCCTGAAAAGGAATCTGGAAAAACTAGAGGCTGAAGTAGCTCCGGGCCTCATGCAGAAGAGTGTGATCCTAGAAACGGCACACATAGTAAGAAAGTGATGGACTCCTAAGGAGGCAGGATGCAACCGGAACCCCACACTATAAATACCACCCAGTCGAATTGGAGGACTGTGATAGAGCAAAAAAAAAAAAAAAAAAAAAAAAAAAAATAATAATAAATAATAATAATAATAAAGAAAATGCCCAACTGGAATGCCCAGGTCCCGATGAAGTCCATGATACTGTCTCAAAAACTTCAAGGCTCTACACCCATGAATAGCAGAATAAAACTCCAACATTGTATCACAAATGACCATGCGCCCAAATGGATGGACCTTACAGGAAGAACATCCTTAGTACAAAAAGAGGACAAGAGTAAAGGGAAATATAGCCAGTAACTACAGGCCTATCCCCACTGCCTACCAATAATGTGGAAAGTTACTAACAGGTATCATCAGCGAAATGATATACTAACTGGACCTGGGGGGGAGACAAACACCATCCCCCATCCAACAGAAATGGCTGCAGAGAAAGTGTAGGGAAACAAAAGGACCAGCTCCTGATAGACAAAATGGTAATGAAGAACAGTAGGAGAAAGGAAAAACCCCTAAGCATGGCATGGATTGACTATGAGAAAGCTTCGACATGATAACCACAACACATGGCTAATAGAATGCTGAAATATATGGGGCAGAGGAAAACACCATCAGCCCCTCAAATATAATGCGGCACTGGAATACATACTTATAAGCTCTGGAATAAGACTAGGCAAGGAGGTTAATATCAGATAGGGATCTTCCAGGGCGCTCATGTCCCCACTACTCTTCGTAGTAACCTGATTTCCCATGACAAAAGTATGCGAAGATGGATGCTTGCTGGGTACCACCAAGACAAGAGGCAACAAGAATTAACATCTGATGTTAATGGACGACTAGCTGGCATGGTAAGAGCATCAGGAAATAGATACCCTAATCCAGACTGTAAGGATTGTCAACATACAAAGGGCAAAGTAACAAGGAATGAAGGGAATAAGAGCTAACCCAGATGGGAACAAACATCAAACACATAAATGAACGGATCAAATTACCTGGGAATAATGAATGAGGGGCTATAAAAACACCAAGGAGATGAAGGACACGACCAAGGAAGAATATATGCAGAGACTCAGGCGATACTCAAGTCAAAACCTCCAACGCCGGGACATATGATAAAAAGCCATAACACATGGGCAGTGCTAGTTAATCAGATACAACGTAGGAATCGTGGAATGGCCGAAGGCAGAACTTCGCAGCATAGACCAGAAAACGAGGAAACTATGACAGTACAAAACAAAGCCTACACCACAGAGCAAATACTGACAGACTATACATGCATATTAGTGTGCTCCGAGAAAAAGCTACACATTATAAAGGAAACTGATGGACTCCTCAGGAGAGCGGATGCAACCCGGCAACCCCAGCTCTAAAACCACCAAGTCCGAATATGATGACTGGATAAAAAAAAATTTAATAAATAGAGACAGACTATAAGAGTTGGTCTATAAAAAATCAAAGAAAATTTGTCTAAAATGTGGCTTACGATTATAAAAATCGCATTGTAGACTTTTCCCTGAAGAGAAACTTCTCTAATCAAACAGATATATAACTGGAGGACAGTTAAGGGAGAAGAATGCTTGAACGTTGCCAAGAATAGAAACGTCAGAATCTGCCCTAAGCAGCTTAAATTTCTTTGGTGATGATTTTGACAATATGGTGACTGCTTCCTTTAATAACCGTGTCGTATCGCCCATATATATCTCTCTTCAGCATAGAATCATAAGGCAATCAACATTATTCAGATAAAGCGACATGCCTGTCAGTAAAGTGCTACAGCGATTTAGTATTCCGGGCATGCTATCAATATTTTGTGTAATGCATAGTATATATATATATATATATATATATATATATGATATATATATATATACACTATATATATATATATATATATGTGTGTGTGTGGGTGTTGTGTGTGTGTGTGTGTGTGTGTGTGTGGTGGGGTGTGTGTGTGTGTTTGTATCATATAATATATACATATATATATATAATATATATATATTATTATATATCTTATATATATATATATATATGCGTGTGTATATATATAATTCCTTGTCTGACATCTTGAAAAAAAGGCAGCTATCCAAGTCAGTTTACCTTTCGATTGATATCTATATGCACAATGACAAACCCAAAGAGAGCAGGTCTTTTTAAATTAACACTGGTAAGCTCACCATCAACAACCATAGCAACAAGTGATCAATCCTTCTACCTTGCATGGAATCTTAGCAGAGAGACCTATAGAGTTCTACCACATTCAACAAGACGATAATCTCATTCCAATCCCATTTCAACACAGCCGATGAGAATAAGTCTACGGGAATTACTCGCCTAGCTTCACTGTTTCGGAGTTGTGTACTCCTCTCTCCGATGGAGGGGTTCCTAACCTTTTAGGCTAACGATCATCGAGCAGTTCTTTAGGTGATCATGAGAGCACCACTATAATTTAGGAAATTGTGAAGCAGTACGGTTAGTAAGACATTAAATGTAGAAGGTTCACTAATAAAACTTTTCAGGGATATCTTAGGATCCAGAAAGCAGATATGACTTACAATACCTATTCTTTACGATGTATCGAAGGCTGCTGCACTCAAGTGGGATCGATCACTAAAAAACGAAAGTATAACAGAGCTGATTGTCCTTTGCTGCTTGAACGACCAGTGGCTAAGACAGTTAAAGCCAATTTCAGTATTGATACCTTGTCGTTCCCAGTTGATTTAAGGTCGTAACTGTGTTGTAAGAAAAAAAAGGTTCGCTCGTTTCAGAGAAAAAAGACAGCACTATTCTCGTTCCAAAATGGAATTCTGCATACCTGCCTCATAATGTTCTTTTCCAGAGCAGTTCTTGGGAATCGAAAACGAGGTAAGTTTCCTCTCCAAAGTTTTGATAGAAAACAATGGTCTCATCGCATCCCATCCCACCCTGTCCCATTCCACTAGGACCTATCTAATTTCGTCTTTTATGCCCTTTCCTTTTTTCTATTTTCATCTCTACCTCATGCGCCTGTGTTCTTTAAGGTAACCACTATTATCAACTGTAGCAAACCTACTATAACAACGATAAGAAAAACACGTCACCAGTCTAAGTGTATTTAAAATACTAAACAAGCATATTATTACTTAAAGTTAATAAATATCGTCACAATCGTCAGCCATTCATGATACAACACAGCATCTCCCGATTAGTTACTTGATATTAATGAACACAATCGTTCGTTACATTCACCTGTCGTCCTTCACTTGTGCCATATCTTATCAGCATTTTTTTTTTTATTTTTTAAACTGGGTCGACGTGATTTACACCAACCACTATAAAGGAACTGGTTATTTACGTTTAAAAATGTGATCGTAGTTCTCTAAAACTGCCTAACCGAATCATAGAATTTTACGTTTTATTCAGATTTTACGGCCAAAAATACAATTGTGTCGAAGTTAACGACGTCATAATTTCTACAGACTGAGTAAAAATGCAACTTTTCAAGATGCTACAAGAAATGAAACAATAGCTGTTTTAAAAGTAGTATTGAAAAGAGTATGTGAACATTTCCCGTCATCTTCATCACCACCGTGAACATTGTGAATCTTTTGTAGGCCCCCATTTTCGTCCCAAATCAGTCCAACCAACGAAATTCAACCCCATCTCCCTCCATCCCACCCGGATTACAGTCACCTTTGAGAACTCATTCAGCCATGTCATAACTGCCCTTTTATAGATATTACTTTCCTCTTGAAATAGTCTTATAATTATTTATTTCTCCCACATATAACTAAAGCCTCAACGTTGGCTGAATCAGTCATGCAAGTTATTGTAGAATGAAATCTTAGCCTCGATTGACCCGGTCTTATAACTTAAGACACTTTTACCCTCATTTTAAAATAGAAATCAATGTCATTTACTGCATACACAAGTTAATAAAGTTTACGGAATTACAGATATCTCTTTTTCCTTGTCAGTTCACACATTTCTCATGACCAGACCTGATGAACCGTTTTCTCTCCCATTGCATGTTAGGTATTTCCTGCCGTTTATCATTCACCCTCTTCCGCCCACCCCCCGCACCCCCTCTCGTCCCTGTTAATCGCTTTGAAAATAAGCACTCTAAAGAAGCTGGTCACAAAGGCTTCAGTCATCCACATTGTCCTACTGGAAGTTATTCTGACCTTGAAAAAGATCATGTATGTAATTCAAATGATATTGAACAGTGCATGGAAATTTTATCCAACATCTGAATGATCATAAAAGATGGCTTCTTAATCTATTGTATCGTCAGACTTTTTCTATTTGTTTGCATATACACTTTTTAAAATACATTTTCGAAATAGGCAAACCTATTCTTAGTATCAACATTGAAAAATTTAAACGTGCCATTCAATTATCTCCTGACTACTGAACTTTACAAAAATATGCGAATAGCAGTAAACAGGCCATCGCTTCAACGAGAACCTTGTATCCTCCTCTTTAAGGTGATTTCACAAGGATAATAAACCGAAACTTTTGTCACAAGCAAGGATATATATTATATATATATATAATATATATTATATATATATATATATATATATATATATATATAATCTATATAATATATATACATTCTCGTTACATCTCATCCTTGCATATAGAGGAATTAAATCTAGAGTAATTCGTCTCGTCTAATTTCATTGTTTCTGGAAGGCTGAGTTCCACGGATCGGAATTTCCTACGTGTTGGGGCTGTACTCTCAATCCAATCGTGATTTATAGTTACAGTTTGATGACTGTCAATAAACAATTAGCTGAGCAGACAATATATATGGGTTATATATATATTATTATATATATTAATATATATATGTGTGTGTGTGTGTGTGTTGTGTGTGGTGTGTGTGTGTGTGTGTGTGTGTACATATATAAACTCATATACACAATAGCCCACTTTTCCCAAAAAACTCATGGACGATGGTCATTGCCGTGTGCATACTTAAACGCCTAGATGATTCACGTATTTATTCAGAATATAATTCCTCAACAGAGAGGCTCATCAGCAGGACATTGAAACCTCTCTCTGCTCGGCTTGCACCATCTACCTCTTTTCAGAGATCTCTTTATATCTCTTCCTCTCCTGCTTCCTTCTCTCTTGTTTCAGACTGTTTCGTCATACCACATTTATTTTGGTTAACTCAGCAAAGTTACGCAGCCATAACTCTCCTGCCTCCTTAGAGAGGAGGACTAATTATTCCCTTGGACCCTTTCCCCTCTCCATACATACCTTAAACAGCCTGGTCATTATCTTAATCCTATTTTCACGAATATATGTATATGTATATTAATTGTATAATTTTCAACTCAATAGGGGTAGCACCAGAAAGTGTTGACTAAACTTATTTTCAGTGAGTTTCTTTCGGGTGAGGCAGTTAAGCCTACATCTTGAACCACCAACTTCCAAAGGTCTTTTTTTTCTTCAATGTTATATAATCCAAGTGCTGATCGGCACACGCTTACATGACTTCGCGTTCATGTGTGAACGCTTGTATTTTGAAATTGATGAATCTGTATCATTTCATATCATATATTCAAACCGTAACCATAGGTATTTTTACTTGTTTGTCTCTTTACACGTCATTTCATTCTTGTACGGCCTCAGTTCTGGTTGAAATCAATAAAATCAAAGATCCATTTCCTACATACGCCTCCGAGCTAAATTACGGAAAGGCAGTGTCCTTCTCGCAGGGCAACGAAGTCATCTCAGTTTCCTAACAAGGTTCGGCGATTCAGAGAGAGAGAGAGAGAGAGAGAGAGAAGAGAGAGAGAGAGAGAGCTGTAACTACAATGTCAGGGCCATCAGCCTTAATTGATATTCGCTCCAGCTCTACGTTGTCTTTCTTGATAACAAAATTGACTCTTTTGGAATGAATCAGGGTATTTAGAGTCATAGATCTGCCCAGTTGCATTCAGGATGTATGAATCGATTTTGTACAAAACAAATAAGTATTAAGGACCGAAGGACAGATCGGTAATAAACCCCAGAATCTGTTAGCTCTAAAGAGGTGCCAGGAGAAAGAAAACAAATTGAAAATGCTTGAAAAAACAGATCTTACATTTCCGACAGCATTTTAATACGGAAGTCTCCTCTGTCCGTTGTGTATAAGTACTAGATTACCTTTCTTATACGTACATTAAACATCGATTCTCTCTCTCTCTCTCTCTCTCTCTCTCTCTCTCTCTCTCTCTCTCTCTCTCTCTCGGTGTTCTGAGTGAAACTTCACCTCTTAGGGGCAATCGTCCAGGACTTTTTTGACATTTCTGTATATTATAATTTTCGTGTTTATGTGTTTAATAAGCTATGATGGGCAACTGCTCCGATATTTCCAAAGAAAGCTGCTTGTTAGTAATTTACCACCGAACAGAAAAATGCTAAACCTTCAGAATGTTGCACAAGCGTCAGAGGAATCCCTTCTTCAAGATACCAAGACAGCAAACGCGCCTGTATTATGTCGAAGGGAACGTGGTAAATACCGTTTCTTTTTGCTAGGACCTACATTAATACATAGGAATATATATATACATACATAGGCACACGCACATATATATCTATATACATACATGCATATATTCGTACCTAGACGAGAGCATCAACTCACGCCATAATCAAATCTTGAATGCACGTCATTACAGCGCAAGTGAAGAGCCCTAACTCGCCCGGAAATCCTGCTCGGTGGAACTCGTGCGCGCCTGGACAGTGAAATTAAGCGAGGAATTCCCGTAGATTCATTCTTATTGGGCCGTTTGTTGGAATGGGATAGGATCCAAATTGTCACGCCGAATGTTAACAGAATTTCGCTAAATCTCGTCTCCTTATTTACGCGCTAAACCAGAAAACAAGGTTCTCGGTGGGGGAGATTATGTAGATGCAGATGCAGATATAGATACTATAGATTATATCTATTATATTATATATATATACTTATATATATATATATTAATATATATATATATATCTACATATTGTGTATGCCCTGTGTGGATGTGGAATGGTTTGTTTTATGAATTACATTTTGATGTAGAAATTTCAACAATAACTGTAACTGTTAATATGTCGAAATGTAAACCTTGGCAATCAGTCAAGAAATATCAGAGATGCCTAAAGAAATTATATAAAGTGGATTTTTCATCGATAAGTTTCCACATCATTATGAATACACTGCAGTTTCCAGACGCATTTTTGCTTGAAAATGCAATATTGGAATGGTAACCCAAGCTGTTCTATGACATCTTGGTCTTCAAGCGACACAGATTAATATATAGAAAAAGAATTGGGGTCTTAGTTTGATAACGAGCTTTCCTGTTAAGTACAGATTCTTTCTCTATACACTAAATATTCTTAGATGTAGCTGGGTTTTATTTTATTTTATTTTTATATGAAATCGGTAATTTTAAATGCTTTTGACTGGCAATGAATTCTGCTGTCTTTAGGAACCAAATGTTCTTATCTAGATCTTCAAAAACAGATAATTCAGACTCCGTTTTTAAGATATGTTTTAAATAATCTCACTGCTCGACAGGTGTCGAAGAAAATACGATCATCTAAGGAAACAAAAATAAGATCGCCTTTTACAGAATGACCAAGGTTGGTTTTGCCACTAGTCAAATACTACAGATTTCGCTGGTACTTCTTATTCGATTATCTTGGTACAAGATGTGCATCAAAATGGCTTGAAAAAAGAATGAATAAAAATCACATTAATAGTTCATGTTTTCTTGAATACAACTTTATACAATTATCAAGTTGATGAATGAGGAAATCAATTGTCAGCTTCATGACATATTTTCAGATGATGTAGCACTGACCTGGAAGTAGGAAGATAATGCAACGAACGATCATCTGAATGGTGGAAGAACTGAGGCAGTTGATTCGTATAGGTATTAGATTAGATCAAATAAATGACAGCAGACCAAGAGCTAAGCCACATAACAGGCGAAGCGTGGAGGGTCACAGGACAGGTGGGATATCATTGAGACAGTCGATCTAGCTCTCATTTATAGAAAAGACGCAGAAGGTGAAAGAGGGAAAATGAATAACGCAGGTGAGATTAAGAGTCTTTTGCAGTACCTGTGACCCAAAGAAATTAAAAGCATAGAAAATGTAAAGATGCTCGGGAAAAAAAGTATTTAAAAGGTCAAGAAAGGACGATATGATGGTAAGGTTCAGTTATGCGGGAAAATACGAGGATACCGAGGTGGTGAAATGGGGATTTGATTCTGAAATACAAAAGGGAGAGAATAGGAAGAGGTATAGACGAGGATAGGAATCATAAAAGTCTGTGCGAGATAGAGGTAATTTGTTACAGAATGACTAAGGGTTCAACTCATTGTTGATCAGCATTCTGATGTTTATGAAGCTGTCTGCACAACGTACTACGCACGATTCAGCCGTGAAAGTATAAAATAGCAGTGGAATTTTTGTAGTTAAAGTATAAAATGGCAGTGGAATTAATCCTAGTTTAACTCCTCTTTCTTATAATAATTTATTTATTATTTCTGTGACGGAGATGTTGTCTATTATCCTAAGCTGTACTTTGTTTGCACATCATAAGGTAACAGTAAAGGTTCATTTCTCATCTAATGTCTGGTAATTTCCTATTCGAATTTTTGTTTCACTAAAATCCTCAAGAAAAGGGGAAACTAGCCAATAATTCATCCAAAAAAAGTGAAGGCCAAATGGGACACGGATGAGCCAAATGTTTTTAGATCAGCACTAGAAACCTAAAGCAAGGATACACGAACATAATTTGTACGTAAGTGATTTGTTTGTTTGTTTGTATGGTGCTTTTACGTTGCATGGAACCAGTGGTTATTCAACAACGGGACCAACGGCTTTACGTGACTTCCGAACCACGTCGAGAGTGACCTTCTATCACCAGAAATACACATCTCTCACTCCTCAATGGAATGGCCGAGAATCGAACCCGCGACTACCGAGGTGAGAAGCAAACACCAAACCAACCACGCCACTGAGGTGCTTCGTAAGTGATTTGTAGCACTGACGTTTGGTAATTAAACTAACAGGCAATGCAGCATACGGTCTTTTTATCACAAAAACTAAGAGTATTTATATCACGTAAGTTAAATAGATTGTGTACTTCCTTCCTTGCAATTAATACAACAGCGATTCTCTCTCTCTCTCTCTCTCTCTCTCTCTCTCTCTCTCTCTCTCCTATACAAAAAAATCAGTCAGTCGCAATTCTTGTAACCTTATACTAGATACAGAGAACTATGCTAATCTTAATCTGCTATAATCTGCTTCATGACGCAACAAAGACGTAGAAAATGAAAACCATTATAATGGCGGAACAGCTTATTAAAATCTAAGGACGATTCCTTTGAACTGGAGAACAAAAGAGCTTATCCGCTTGTACACCTGTCAGAGACCAGTTCACAAGAGTCTGATGGGTTAAACCTTGATCAAGGAGGCTTTTTGAATCGATAAAAATCGAAGGAAAAGAATAACAGGAGGCGATAAAGGAGGTGGAGGGAAGGGGGGGGTGGGGGGGGGGGGGGGGGGGGGGGGGGGGGGGGGGGAAGAAGGCAGTCGTGTCCCATTTCTCCTTCCCGATTTCCACTGAACTCTAGATATGATCCAGTCCTGTTGCCATGTGATAAAAGCCCCATTGTGTGAAGAATATTTCTTGGGAAACGAAGACGTCAGATTTAATCTTTCTGTGAGAGGTCGTTGATCCTAGGGTCACTCTTTTCATAGGCTCTTCAAATATGTCCAGACTTTAAGAGGGATTTGATATCTTAAATTAACCGATCAAGATTAGGTCACTTGCAAGTAAAGTGATAACTGCTTTTTATTCAGATGTCCATATTGCTAAGCCAATTTGTTCGGACTCTTGCTCTTAATATTCCAGTTCCGAATATACTGAGCATATATTGTTTTGCTATGTGACTGTAATGAGGATGATGCACACGATTCAAGTCTGAAGGGGTGCTAACTCTGGGCACTATAGTAGTGGAGTACATTGTTTATATTTCATCTATTTTTTTCCCTCCGGAGGTTTATATCCTCTTGAAGATAAGAAGGTATGGGAAAGACGTGTAGCAATTTCTCTCAGAATAATAAAGCCAAATATTACTTTAATACAAAAAATACTACCGAAGAATGAAATATATATATATATATATATAATATATATTGATTATATATATAGTATATATATATATTATATATGTATATATATATAATTATATATATATATTATATTTATATGCATATATATGCTAAAGCCGGTACTAATGTCCCGTACCCTCTATTAAATGGGGATACGATCCACAATTAAGTAACAAATCCTCTGTAGGGGGGGGGGGGTGTTAAAATATATATTTTCTTTCTTTTAACAGGAAGGTTTAAAAAAAGCCTTTCGAACTCATCACAAACATGTGGTCTGGTTCACTAAACTGATATTGTCAACCCTCAAGGAACTAACAAGAAGAGCCAAACATTTGAAAACAAACAACAAACGGTTAGGTAAAACACAAAAGCTAGTTTAAAAATATTACTGAACTGATCAGCGGCGGGTTTTTGACAGCCCCTCGTTCTTCCATAAATTATTCGTTCGTGATCTTCGGTGGGGCATGTTTCTATCTATTGTCCAACTGCTTGTTACTCCGCCTGCTTTGTTGGGTTGGTTTTGTTGGACAAGTATGCCTGAGTGTAGTAAACAGGATAGGAAGCAGCATCGTTTATTGGGGCACATATATTTCTAAAGTTTGAAATTTCTTCCCTCTCTCCTCCCTCCCCCCCTTTTCTTTCCCTCCATTCTAATAATCTCTTCGCAAATAGGCTGTATTTTTCTGTAATACCACCATTATTCCTGCAAAGGGTCTCGTGTTTAATGAATTAACAACGCCCCTGGGCACTGGAGATTTGATTTCCTTTCCTTAGAGGGTAGTGGGTAGTACACATCAATCAATTTAACACACAACAGCATGTCAGGAGTAACGTAATTTTAATTAAAGGCAAAATGTTGCTACATCTAGTTTTTTGAGAAAAAGGGTAGAATCCATTTACCCCCACCACGGCCCCAACCTCAACGAGGAACGTTTCAAAAACTTTGGCTTAGATAGATATTTTAAGAAGAATTCAGTATTACAATTTTTAAAAAGCAGACAAAGGAGCTGGAAGTGTAGTGGTTAGTGATAAAACGATTACCTGATCAAGGCAACACAAGGGAGAGAGGAAAAGGCAAAAAAAAAAAGGCACAGAGGCGGAGCAGGGGCTCTTAAACGATAGTAACACATACCTAAAAAGTAACAAAACCCCAAAAACCAAAAAAAAAAAAACCCCCTTGCATTAGCGATTTGCAGTCTGAATTTTAAACAAGAAAATAAAAGCCGTAGTTGCAGTAGTGTGTGGACAAAGAACCAGAAAATATAGAGTCCTGGGTAAGCTATAGCGAGAAAACTAAACTGAAACACTGAACTAAAACTGTACACTAACTGCCGTCCCTTTTAGTTACTTTTATTAAAACGGAACTCTCCCAAGATTCAAACAAGGAGGGGGGTGTCCTTTAAGAGGCCCATTGTCGCCTAGTGGCAACTAATCCTCCAAAAGTCGGATCTGCTGCTGTCCAAGTCACCATGGTTAGATAAGGTAAGGAGGCGGATGTTTTGGGGAATTAATGGGGACAATTTCGAAATCCTCACTTAAGCACAATATGGATTTTATGGATCAAATTAAAGAAAAGAATGTACAATTACAGTACATAGGTCTATGTACAGTCTAGATATAATTTCTTTTCTTTTTCTTTATATTCCACAAAACACGCAATTGTACCACTTTTGAGTTTGCGTTGCTCGACAAACTTGAAGAAATTAGCCGCAGATAAATTATTTTCAAAAGCCAAGGAAAAAAAGAAGAAAGCCACCTAGTTGAACCGATAAATTTTTTGGTCATTTTGATTAACATTTTGGGCGTTGATTTTACAATTTTTGAGTTTAAAAATTGGTTTTCGTTCTATTCAACAACAAATCCGGGGTCTCATCGATGGGGGGCTCATCACCCCCCACTCTCTCCACTCTCGTCCCCTATATTGTTGGCTAACTTATGTATGGAATTTGTTTTTTTTTTTTTTCGTTTTTTTCGAAAAGTTTAAAACGTTGAACCAAGCATCAACGACACTGGTACTGCCCCGGAAGGACATCAAAAAAAGCAAAAAGGATCAAGCCTGAAATTTGGGGTTAGGTATGTTAGATGATAGTGAGATTTTTTATATAAATAGTATTGTTTATATAGACACAAACAACAAACCCAACGAACGAAACGACAACCGGCGAGAAAGCCCCTTTCCATAGCTTTTATTTTGAGAGTTTGCTTACAAAATTGGTTTTTTTTTTTTTTTTTTTTTTTTTTTTTTTTTTTTTTTTTTTTTGTTTTGTTTTTGCCCTCTATTAAATTTAACCAGATGGGGAAAAAGGAATGGAGGATAAAGGCGTTTTTTTTTTTTTTTTTTCTTTTTTTTTTTTTTTTTTCTTTTCCCTTTCTAAGATATTATTGGCAGTTCATGAGGATACATACATAGTAGTTGACTTTAAAATTCAGCGTGTATAGGAAGAACAAAAAACCACAAAACACTTATATATATTCATTAACCTTTTCATATCATGAACCTAAAGTAAAAAGAGCACAACGTTTTAACCCAGTTTGTTTTTTTTTTTTTTTTTTTTTTTTTTTTTTTTTTTTTTTTTTTTTTCGAGCATAAAATTACCGATATGTGATACCGCTGATCCCCGATCCCCAGTTCACACAATTGACGCCGAAATAAATATTTCTTGGTAGATAGTTTGTTAACTAAACTGTGTGTTTAAACCCGACCCACCACAAGTTTTTAATATACTAACAGTCCCTCTATCTAAAAAAGCGGGGATCGTGAAAATGTTGTTAAAAAAAAAATAAAAAAAACTAATCAAAAAATTAAATAAAAAAACGCGGCCCATATGATTATGACTGAAAGAGTTAGATTTTATAAGGCATCATATCTCTTTGGCTCTTTCCTTATAATAGAGAACGGGAGGGGAGAATAAATTTTCTCTAAAAGGCAGCTTAAAGAAAAAAGAACGCCTCGCGCGGCTGACGGAGCTTCACACACAAACATAGTTTTTTTTTTCAGTACAACAAAAAAAACAATACAATACAAGAAGAAACTCATTAAAAATAAAACCCGGGTAATAAGAGAGGAATGTTAGGAGTATATCTAATTATAACCTTGCAGTGATTGCAATGAATGTTCGTGGGAGAAAGAGAGGGAAGCCGGGAAGAGCTCGGACGTTTTTTTCCATTGATAAGAGAAGGGACGAACACGTTTGCTCTGCTAAATTTGGCTGCTGCTCTGCTTGCAGAAGGGGAAGTTCTAATACGTGCAATTTGGCGCAACATACATGGGAGAAAAAACCACGAAATAAAGTTTAAAAGGTACAAAGTAAAAAGGTTGTTTTTTTTTTTTTTTTTTTTTTTTTTTTTGTTTTTTTGCACATGGTAACGACAAGACTGTTTGGAGAAAGAGAAGGGAACGACGAGTAGTAGAAGGTGTGGTGGGGAAGGGGGGTAAGGGGGGGGGGGGAAGGAAGGAGAAGGGGGGGGTGGGCGGTTAATTTTTCATAAACGAGAAAAAAACCTTGCAGGAAATACTCTGGTAATACAGGAAAATACAGCTATTTGCGAAGAAGATATGTAGAAAAAAAAAGGGAAAATTTTTTTCAAAACTTATAGAATATATGTGCCAATATAAAAGATGACTGTTTGCTGCTAAACGACGATGTGGCGGGCTTGCTTCCGCTTATAAATAAATATAAACGAATTTGCTTGCTAATGGCTGCTTGGTGCTGATGCTGCGTTTTGCTCTATGCTTTAGATGCTGCTTGCTGGCTGCTGGCTTGGCTGGCTAGCTTGCGAACTGCTGGCTGCTGCTACTTGCGCTATGCTGCTGCTTGCTGCTGCTTGTTTGCTTAACGGATGCTGCTTTTTGCTCTGGCTGCGTTGCTTGCTGTGATGCTGGCATGCTGATGCTGCTAAACTAATGCTGCTTAGGGCTGATGCTTGCTGCTTGCTTGCTTCGTGAATGCTAATAAAATAACGAACATGCATTATGCGGCTGTTTTGATAAAAAACGATAACGATTCTTCTGCTGGCTTTCCGCTGCTCGATGAGCTGCTGCTGCTTTGCTTTCTTCTGCCTTTGGCTGGCTCTAAAAACGCGATGCTGGCTCGAAACGATCTCTGCTAATGCTGCTACGAAAACGATGGCTTAAACGATGCTTAAATATAAAACTAAAACGAATGGCTGGGTCTTGCTTAAATGCTTGATGGCTGCTTGCTGTCCATTAAAAAGATAAACGATGCTTGTTTGGCTGCTGCTGCTGCCCTCTTTGTCACATAGCTGATGCTTCTCTGCTGCTGCTACTTGGGCGGCCTTAAACGAATGCTCTCTCTGATGCTGGCTGCTGCTGTGCT
The DNA here is from genome assembly GCF_015104395.2 of Macrobrachium nipponense. Classification (NCBI taxonomy): domain Eukaryota; kingdom Metazoa; phylum Arthropoda; class Malacostraca; order Decapoda; family Palaemonidae; genus Macrobrachium; species Macrobrachium nipponense. The sequence continues at coordinate 29,415,199 of NC_087201.1, read as the reverse complement.
GCTTTGCTGTGGCTGCTAGCTGCTGCTGATGCTGCTATGCTGGCTGGCTCTCTGCTTGCTGGCTGCTGCTGCTTCGGAGTTGCTGCTTAAACTTGCTTCTCAACTCCTACATGCTGAATAAAAATAAAAAAAAACGATGCAGCTTTGCTTAGGTATAACGAAAAAAAAAAACAAATTGAACAATAAAGCGATTCCCTTGCTGCTCTTCATAAAACGATGCTGCTTCCTACTCCTGTTTCATCCCCAGGTCATTTCTCCAACAAACACCCAACAAGCAGAGAACAAGCCAGTTGACAATAGAAACATTCCCCCACGAAGATCCGAACGAATTCTGGAAAGAACAGGGCTCCAAGGCTCAACCGCCTGATCCTTCCATAATATAAACTAGCTTGTTACCTAACCGTTGTTTGTTCAAATGTGTGTGCTCTTACTTGTTAGTTTCCTTGAGGTGACATATCACATTTTAGGAAGCAAAACCACAGTTGATGTCGAAATCTTTAATCCTGTACATAAATATATTTAAACTACAAGAGGATTTTACTTCATTGGTGATTGTATCCCATATATATATATATAATATATATATCGATATATAATGTATATATTAATATTATATATATGTGTGTGTGTGTGTGTGTGTGTGTGTTGTGTGTGTATAGTTTTTCCATTTTCTGTGTTCTTTACCAGGGCAATGATAGTAATTTATACATATCTAAAGACCAGCAAGACTTTTATGGATGAACACTTCTGACAAGGGACTACATATGATCTTTATTAGGTTTTGTGCTTACATATATCTGTAATTCGCCAGTTACAAACACGAAGTTATGGATTCCCATGTCTTGCAGCATATTTGTCCGTGTATTTATATATATATATTATATATATATATATATATAGTATATATATATATATATATTATATATATATATATATAATATATTTGTGTGTGTGGTTGTGTGTGTGTGTGTGTGTGTGTGTGTGTGTGTGTATAATATATATAATATTGTTAATGATTCATATTCATCATTTTTAGCTTTCAAGTAAGGCACTTTATAGATCTAACAATGTTCTTAGTGATATTTAAGTTAGTGCTATTCTTACCAGTTTCATTTTAAAGTTTTATAATTTTAAAAGGGAAAATATATTAAATTCACTTTTTACCACTTTTTTAAAATAGATATTCTACACGTATGTATATAAATATTATGAAAAAATAATGAGACATAGATAAGTCCTTCTGGTGTAAACGAAAACATAAAGATGAAACAATTAACTCTTACCGCTGCAAAACACTTATATATCTAAGTAATAAGCCAATAACCGTTAATCACCAATCCAGGGAAGCACACTGATAAAGAAAACTTTATTGTCCAAAGTAAACAATATTCGGTCATCCAAGGACCATGAAACAAACAAACAATACTTACATTACAATTCGTTACTCCCCTAGTGACTGAAAATCATACAATAGTTAAGGATACACATAGTCATACCTTCAGTGACAAAAAGAAATTAAACAAAATATTAAAGAAATTACAACGGGGAAACCCAAACATATTTCCCCCAACAAAAATCTTCATCACCATCTGAGGACTGAAAAAAAAAGACTATTTAAACATCTCTATCATATAGGATTCGTGATGAACATGGTCTGCACATACATTTGTCTTTTCCTTTATATGTGAATTTGAAGATCATATTCTTGTAACATCATCCAACCATCTCATGAGTCGATGATTTTCGTTCTCATTTCTCTGTAACAACGTAAGAGACTGATGGTCCCCGTGTAGACGTTTGTAGTAAATGGAGAACAATGGAGATAAGCTGCAAAATTTCTCCAAAGCACCAATAATCCCGACAGGCTTCCTTTTTTTCAACAGTCCCGCATAAGTCGTTGATGACGGTTTGAGCTTCTGAGCAGCATACATTACGGATGCAAGATTCCATCTGTCCCTTCTTGTAGCAGTACAGCTCCCGTTTCCCAAGTCGCTGGCATCAACCTCAATTGACAAGGGTTGTCTTAAAATTTTGGTGTCCTGCAAAACTGGACAGACGCCAGGATGCGTTTTGAGTGTTCAAAGCAGTCTTGCAGATCATCAGTCCAATTACATTTCTTTTACTGCTTGTAAGAGAAGTGAAGGAGCACTACATCTGAAAAAATTTTTCACAGAAAACGGCGGTAGTCAGCCACCCATTCCGAGGAATCGTTGAAAACTTCCTCTTTTAGAGTGGAGGCCTATGGCAATGAATATCCTGCACCTGGCATCTACTGGTGCACTTCATTGCTTTCCCACCACGTAATCCAGGGTATGTATCTTGGCATGTCCAAAGTCACTTTTCTTCAGATTATTGATAATCGAGCTTTCCCTCAATCGCAGCAATACTTCTTTTCAGGCACTTCATGTGGTCCGACCATTTGACTCTGTAAAAATTAATAATATCATCTAAGTAACTGCAACTCCTGGAAGTCCTTCTAGAAGATCATTCATTGCCCTCTGGAATACTGGTCCTGCAAGTTTTTTAAGCCTAAAAGGTAAAACCTTATACTGGAACAATCCATCGGTGTAACAAATGCAGTAATGGGTTTTGAATGATGGTGATAACGGATTTGTAGATCCTTTTAGAGGTCTATTACGTGTAACACTTTAGAAGAACTTACTTGATCAATCAAATCATCCACTCTAGGCAGGGTATGCATTTTGTGCTGTTCAGGTTTATAACCTTTCTATAATCGGTGCAGAGTCTAATATGGATCCATCGGTTTTTCCTACTAAATAGCACGGCGAAGACCAGCTGTCACAGCGTTTTGGCCAAGTCGTTTATCCAGTAGAAAACTGAGTTTCTTTATCAATATGGCCCTCTTGTATGGGATACTCTATAGGGTGCTTGCTTGCATGGCGTTGTTCCCTCTTTCAAATGATCGTATAAATTCCAAAAGATTTGTTTGGGTTGGTACCTCTCCACACAGAGCTCTGAAAACTGTCAGCAAACTTTCCACATCCTTAGCCTGATGAAAACTAAATGCTTAACTTTGTCAGAGATATTCATTAAAACGTCAGAATTGGAGAGGTTGGAATCATTACCAAATTTAAAATCATTCTCTGTAACAATAACTAAATCATTTTTACGTTTACAACTGCAAGCACTGTTGGCTTTACTTTTAGTGCTCTTTGACCACAAAAGGCTGTAGCTATTCACATGAACAAGATGTCTGTCTTCCTTTTACCAGTATTTCAATTTCATATACATTATTGCAGCGTCTCTCTACTACAGGATAGGGTACCTTCAAACGACATTCCAAAGACTTCTTAGTTGGATTAAGCATTAAAATTTGATCCCCTGGTTTAATCTCTTGTTGACAGGTTTTACATCAACCTTTTCTTCATACTTTTTTGTGCTTTTTAAAAGATTCCTGATGTGCAAATACTCGAGCCTCATCTAATTGCTTTTTCAGAGTAACAGCATAGTGGTGGCAAGTCTTTACCTGATTCTTGGTTTTCAAGCCAGACTATCATATAAAAACTCAAGGGTCCTCTAACACTCCTACCTAAAGTAATTCAGAAGGCTAATATCCCAACTTTCTTGCTGAGTAATTTCTTTATGCGAACAACCACAAATGGTAGTTCCCTTATCCCACTCCTTCTGATGTTCATGGCTGTACTTTGTCTAGCCTCCTTAAGCTCTGGTGAAATCTGCTCCGAGCGCCCCCTGGCTTTGCGATGATAAGCTGTAGATATAGAATGGTGAACCCTCATAGCCAACATAACATCCTGAAAAAAGCTTAGATGTAGAATTGGTACCGACGGGGTCGGTTTGAACCACTTTAGGGAATGCCATATTGAGTAAAAAACTTGACAAGGTGTGGAAAAGATTCTTAGTTGTTAGATTCCGTAAAGGATACGCTGGATATCTACTACTAGAACACATTATAGTCAACCATGTATTGATGCTGTTTTTTTGTTTTTTGGTAGAAGGTCCAACGCAGTCATAATAACTTTTTCAAAAGGAACATTACAGACTACTTGAGGGACCTAAAGGCACTGTTTTTGAGGTGCTTGTTTGCTTACCCTACTTTTTGCAGGCTTTATTCAACAATTGCAGAATACCTTCACATCACGCAAAAGCTAGGCCAATAAAAATATTGCAATATCCTGTATGCTGTGTCCTTTCTTATCCCAAGAATGTTAGTAGAGCCTTCATGGGCCACCCTCATCACAATCTTTTTCAGAGTGCTGTAACCACCAACTGATGTTTAACTTTCCCAAGAGGCAGTTGCCACTGCGGTACTTGCTCTATATTTCTCATTAGCACCCAGCTTTAAGTAGTACATGTAGATTCTGCCATCCTCTCCTTCTCTGTCAATGCATTCTTAACAGGCTTAAGAGCATCGTTTAATTTGCTCATGTTTAATCTGTGACATTAATTTTAATATACATCGATTTCAATACATGGATGTTGTCAATACATTTCCCAACGTTTTTCATTACAACCTTCCCTACTCGTAGTATCAAAACTAATCGCCCTATCCACAGTAGGAATAGCGTTGACAAATTTGCATTAAAACAAACTATAGAGAGAGTAGTCAAAATCTGTCCAATAAATCTAAAACATCTCCATCTCTCACTTGTCATCCTCAACTGCAGACCTACACCACATTCAACAGAATTGAACTGGTCATCAAACTAGGAACAGATTCAGTCACAACACCACGCAGGCCTGCTGCGTTCAACTACACAAGAGGAAAACATCACGTTCCATTCCCTCCAACGCTGAACAGCATCATACCTGCAGCATATTTCCAAACAA
>NC_087201.1:29400390-29405390 GCF_015104395.2 Macrobrachium nipponense | reverse complement strand
TTTGGATGGTGGCACAACAAGTTACTCTTTTTTTTTTTCTTTCAGGAAGAATTTATCTCGTGCATGTTCAGAAAACTGTGACTTGTCAGTCAACTCCCTCTCACACTAGCAAACCCACACACACTCATCACATGTACACTCCCATGGCACTCGCTGAACACGTTCACACAACAGCTGACTCACTTGCCTCTGTTTTCTGTGCAACTCACCCACAGGTGTAACTGAAACATTTAACTGTATGCGTCGCAGTTCCTGTCTCTTTGGCTCGTGCTTTACAGTATACTCTTGGGAAGATCTTCTGCTACTCTCATTACTTTTTTTATATGATCAATCCCCACAATGACAACTCTAACAGTTGTTCGATCCTACGATCTTGTTGAGAAATTAACATTCTTAAGGGCATCTCTATATCAGGAATAGAATACAATTTGTTCTCACTTCAACATCAAATTTATAAATTACTTCTCTTCCCGAATGAAAATCTGACTACTCTTTCACCAAAAATTAGTTTCACTACTTTCCTCAGGCAAAGTCTTTAATGAATTTACTTTAAAAATTCTGTCTTTAAATCTTAATCACAATTCTTCGATGGGGACAAATGGGATGCATTGTCGTTCGTAATACTCCCAACTATAATCAGAACATGGCCTAAGAGAACCATCCTTTTTTTCTCTTAATTTTTTTTTTCTAATGTTACTTTCTACAAATTCCCTATCTGCATTTCCCTAACACAGCATGCTATTAATGAAACTACTAAAGGCTACACAACTCGTTCATTGTGCAGTCGAACTAACACTAATATTACTATCAGTGACAACTTTTAGCAATCACAACGGTTTCTAGGCGCGGGGGGGGGGGGGGGGGGGGTTCCCCACCTCCGGGGGTGTGAAGGGTATCCTCTCATCACATCCCCATAGTGTCCCAAGACACTATCCTGTAGCACTCTCCCTCTCTGCCACACGGTTGAGATGTTCCCGTTTTCTATGCAATTTGCTCACAGGTCAGCACTTCTATTAGTGCCAGCAGCGGTGCCGCCGATCGCTACTGATGCTATTAGTTTGCTTGTATCTTCTTCACATCAAGCCTGGATTGTCTCACTGGTTGCTGGCTGTCATCTGACGTCTATCAGCTATTCCTTATTCTAACATCACGTCATCCTATCCATACCTTAGGCAGGTATCATGACTTCCTTCACGGGGCAAGGTATGTAAGGGAACTTCTGCACTATTCACCTTAACAACATCACTCTACTCTTAAATAGGTCGCGACCAGAAGTAGGAGTGGATTTCCTCCTTCCCACGGGGTCAAGGGGGAGAGGCTCTGGTTGGCCTCTCTCTGTCCCAGCATTCTTGACTCGGGGGTGGACAGGTTGTCTTCTACTCCCCTACTCCTCAGGGGTGGGGACTGGTATCCCTTCCCTCACAACAAGACAACAAGGCGTCCCTTGTTCCCGGGCACTGCATACAGTCCCGCACGGCACTGGGGGTAACCTGGGGTACCTTCCCGCCATTACCTCCATGACATCTCCTGCTACTGCCAACTTCCGTCCTTCCTGGTGAGGTTGGACTGGCCCCCACTGCCATCTCTCCGTTCAAAACGCGTTTGTTACTCCTCTACTTGGTCTGCTACACGAGTCGGTTACTCGGGGGGTCACGAAGGGTGCTCTGGTGCCACCACCACAGCACCACCGTCGTTTGAATTTGGTGCTGCAACCGTCGATTTTGAATTCTCCCATACTAGTCTCTGTCTCAAACGGATTTTTCTAATATTTTGTTAATACTTCCGCCGATTTGAATTATTCTCTCACCCGTTCGTCACTGAATTCGGTCGCGAAACTGTCTAACAGTGGGAATCTATTAACGGTTTCTGCGATCGCACTCTGTCTGTCTGGTTAGCATTGCGTTTTTGTTTTGTTTTTTTGAAATCGTAGGGTGTGTGATTGTACACTGTCTTTCTGGTTAGCACTGTGCATTTCGAAATCGTATGTGTGATTGTACACTGTCTTTCTGGTTAGTACTGTGCATTTTGAAATCGTAAGGCCACTCGATTTATTATTACCGTTCTTAGCACGGTTCCCCACTTTTCTGCCGATTGCTTTAGCCATAACTGTTTTTATTTAGTTCGTTCGTTTCACCATTTCCCTCGTCATCACCGACCATCGAACTTTCTCTCGTTTCCATGTTTATTTCACTTCATATCACGATTTGTCACCAAAATGATTTAGCACTAACGTTTATTTGACGCCACAAGACCTCAAAAGACCTCATAAGACCTTATAAGATCTCACAGGACTTCATAGCACGCCAAAAGACTCGCAAGACCCCACATAACTTTACAGGACTCAGGAACCCTACAGGACCTCATACGATTATTCGCAAGACCCTACGACTGACACCAAAATTATATGACCTGATCTCGGTCATTTGTGGGTTCAGAACATGAAGGGAAAAACAGGAGAGAGAGAAGTTCACGTGTAGGCGTTGTAGGACATGCAAAAATAAAAATCGTTTAACACAGGTTTATTCTTCTTAGCTACACAGGTGGCCTTTACTTGTAATTATTACGTTAACTATGCTATTGCACAACCGGACGGCAGGATAGACTTATTAACACTCATGGTGACGCACGTCTTTGTGTGGCGGCCGACAGGAACGGGACTGCGGGGGCACTCGGGACTCTCGACCCAGTTTATCTGTGCTGTATGGGACCCGCTAACGAACTGATTTGACCGATAGTGCGGCCTGTTTCAAATGGCCCCTACACACAGCATCGTTATGCAAGAAGCTGATTGAACTGCCCAAGCCACACCAACTTGTAACGTCTTTGGCGGTTGACTTGTTTTGTTACACATACACTCTGTATAACTTAGAACGATTTCACGGGCCTTCAGACTATCACGGAAAAGGCATATTCAAAACTGTATTGAATCAGGTCATATATATATATATATATATATATATATATATATATATATATATTATATATGTATATGTATATGTATATGTGTGTGCGTGTGTGTGTGTATTTCATTTTTTGGCAATTTAGTAGCAATCTTTATAATTGAGAACACTCGATCATCTCTGGCAGCAGACCTCCAAAACAAACGTAGCTGTATTGTGTATCGTGATTTGAATTTTCATCCATTAAAATAATTATAATTTACGCTCTTTTAAGAGGCTTTCTATTTTGCCTTCCTGCCATATCATTTTTTGCTTATTACAGGGTATTTTGATACGTTTTAGAAAATGTCGGAAGACTGTCTCATACTGGAATATAAAATAGAAACTATAGTTATTAATTTCTCCTGAACCGTTTTGCAGAAACTTCAGAATTTATTTGGAAAAGTTTCTCATTTTACCTATTTTTTAAATATCTTCTTCATCGCCAAAGCCTCCTCCCACATTCCTGTTTGAAATAAGTGTAAAAAAAATAAATATTTGAACTTTTATTTTGATCATATTGTAAAACCAAAAACATTTGCAATCCTTATCTCTGTTTAGTTTTATGCTTCCAGCTCAAATGAATGAGTGGGCCAGTGTTGTTCGCACAAATTAAGCGTGTGTTGATGTTCGAAGCAATACTGATGAGCCTTCTGAGTGCGGTTGTGAAGCGGAAAATGAAATGGACTTTTTTTTTCTCTCTTTTTTTTTGCATATTATTTTTCATCCACTTTCACCGTTCAAAGTATCAAGGAGGCAATGACCATTAGGATCATGTCAAGATTAGAGTAGCCACTATTTTTTAAGACAATATTATATTACTTTGATTTCGATATATATATATATATATATATATATATAATATATATATATATATTATATATATATATATATATATATATATATATATATATATATATATATAATAAAAGGAGGCCATAAAAGTCACCAAAAGTAAGAGAGAAAATAAATACTATAATTTCCACAGGTGACTGCCTGTCTCCCTCTTCAGGTGTTAAATGAGAAAATTACAGAAAAGGGTGGGTTATTTATACGAAGAAGATTCCACATTCATCCACAGGTAATCCAATTTAGGTCACTCCCACTGATAATCTTCCTTTAATCCCCTTAAGCGTTGGCTGAATGAAAACTTTATCAATGACATCTGAATCCCATGCGCCCTTTCATATGTTCATTACCCGTCTCTGTTTAATCAAGGCCGATTCCATCATCTTGCTCTTGTACCGGCAGTTTCTGCAATAAATTATACTTGACAAATTCCAGTTTATTCTGTGGTTATGTTCATTCATATGGTTGAAATAGCCGAGTTCTATTGGCCATACCTAACTGACTGTTTATGTTGTATTAATCTCTGTGGAAGTGATTTTCCTGTAAATCTGATGTAAGATTGGTCACAGTCCAGGCATGGGATTTCGTAAAAGCCTGTGTCCTTGGGGGATGTCTTTTGTTTGACGTTAATCAGGGGATCTGGCTAAGGTATTTGGGTAAGTAAATGCAAAAGGGTTAGATCTTCCAAGAGTCTGAGTCACCGTCTTATCCTGTCCAGGTGCGGAATTTTTGTTTTACTATTGGGTGTCTCGCTGGCCTTGTCTTGAAGGGTTCGGTAGAAAATTACGTTTGCTTTGTGAATTGCTTTCTCAATTATATGGTCAGGATACCTTAAAGACGAAAGCTGCTTACGAATTAGTTCAAATTTTTTTTCCAGGAAATCTGGGAAACAAATTCGTAAGGCTCTTAGGAATAGGTTGCTGGCTACGCCTGTCTTGATAGGAATGTCGTGATAGCTAAAGTAGTAAATGTATGTGAGAACATTGGTTTTCGGTATATGGTAAATCTGTATTCTGTCGTTTCTTCGATTATTAAAACATCAAGAGAAGAATTTTGTTGTTTGTTTCCCATTCAGCTTTAAATTTGATGCTGGAATATTAGAATATCCTTTACAAAATGTTAGAATATCATTTACATATCTCATCCACAGCATGTTTTTGGGTTTTATTGCACTTATTAGTGTAGTTTCAAAGTATTCCATGTACAGATAGG
>NC_087201.1:29382890-29395390 GCF_015104395.2 Macrobrachium nipponense | reverse complement strand
GCCCTTTGATATGTTCATTACCCGTCTCTGTTTAATCAAGGCTGATTCCATCATCTTGCTCTTGTACCGGCTGTTTCTGCAATAAATTATACTTGACAAATTCCAGTTTATTCTGTGGTTATGTTCATTCATATGGTTGAAATAGCTGAGTTCCATTGGCCATACCTAACTGACTGTTTACGTTGTATTAATCTCTGGGAAAGTGATTTTCCTGTAAATCTGATGTCAGATTGGTCACAGTCCAGGCATGGATTTCGTAAAAGCCTGTTGTCCTTGGGGGATGTCTTTTGTGACTTATCAGGGGATTTGGCTAAGGTGTTTGGGTAAGTAAATGCAATGGGGTTAAATTTTCCGTCTTTTCCTGTCCAGGTGCGGAATTTTTATTTTATTATTGGGTGTCTCTCTGGCCTTGTCTTGAGGGGGTCGGTAGAAAATTACGTTTGCTTTGTGAATTGCTTTCTCAATTATATGGTCAGGATACCTTAAAGACGAAAGCTGCTTGCGAATTAGTTCAAATTCTTTTTCCAGGAAATCTGGGAAACAAATTCGTAAAGCTCTTAGGAATAGGTTGCTGGCTACGCCTGTCTTGATAGGAATGTCGTGATAGCTAAAGTAGTAAATGTATGTGAGAACATTGGTTTTCGGTATATGGTAAATCTGTATTCTGTCGTCTTCGATTATTAAAACATCAAGAGAAGAATTTTGTTGTCTGTTTCCCATTCAGCTTTAAATTTGATGCTAGAATATTAGAATATCCTTTACAAAATGTTAGAATATCATTTACATATCTCATCCACAGCATGGTTTTGGGTTTTATTGCATTTATTACTGTAGTTTCAAAGTATTCCATGTACAGATAGGTATGGACAACAGAACTCAGCTATTTTCAACCATATAAATGAACATAACCACAGAATAAAGTGGAATATGTCATGTATAATTTATAACAGCAACTGCCGGTACAAAAGTCAGATGATGGAATCAGTCTTGATTAAACAGAGACAGGTAATGAACATATCAAAGGGCGCATGGGATTCAGATGTCATTTATAAAGTTTTCATTCAACCACTGCTTAAGAGGATTAAAAGAAGATTATCAGTGGGAGTGACCTAAACTGGCTTACCTGTGAATGGATCTCTTGGTATAAATACCACCTGAAGAGGGAGACAGCAATCTCTTAAATATAGTATTTTCTCTCTATATTTTGGTGTTTTTAAGCGCTCCTTTTATGAGATGGAATTCTATTGTAACAGAACATTTTTACCAGTTATATTATATGTATATATATATATATATATATATATATATATATATATATATATATATATATGTATATATATATACATACATACATATATATATATATATATATATATATATATATATATATTTTTTTTTTTTGTGTTTTGGTTTAGAAAAAATGTTTTGTAAACTTTCTTAAAATATGATTATTTTAGCTTATTTACTAAAACGGAGATGTCGACATAATGGCCCGAATAGATGAATATGTACAAGATCCTGGTCGGTTCATGTCAAGATTACCGAACCCATTATTTTTCAAGACAATATTATGTCATTTTGATATACATATATATATATATATATATATATATATATATATATATATATATACATAGATACATATATATATATATATATATATATATATATATATATATATATATATGTATATCAAAATGACATAATATTGTCTTGAAAAATAATGGGTTCGGTAATCTTGACATGAACCGACCAGGATCTTGTACATATTCATCTATCGGGCCATTATGTCGACATCTCCGTTTTAGTAAATAAGCTAAAATAATCATATTTTAAGAAAGTTTACAAAACATTTTTTCTAAAACAAAACACAAAAATCCTGATGCAAAACTAGATTCCATCGGAGTTTATTGCATACGAATAAATGAATTATTTATGACGTTACACCGAGCGAAGTTATAACAAATCTTCCACATCAAGCCAACATGAGATGAAACAATGAATGATGAATGAGCGGCAGCTCTGCGAACATTTACAAAAAAAATTTAAAATATGAAATAACATCTATTCATATATACCTTTTATTCTCGTTTTATAAAGTGAAGTGTATTAGCAAAATATAACCTATTCGCAAAAGGCTTCATTTTTTTTTATATAGCGACATAAAACGTTAACGCTTCAGTTACCTCTAGTGTAAATTATCATCGACTTTTTACAGAGAGAGAGAGAGAGACCTTACCTTACCTTACAGACCTTACATCTTGTTCGGGTTGCCCCAGGTCCCTCAGTGTGAGGCACCTCTAATGTCTACCAGAGAGTTGCTAGTACATCTTCCGGTATATTTTGCATCTTCCAATTTTGGATGGTCTGGGATGCAGTTTAGATATTTGTCGAGCTTATTCTTAAACACATCTACGCTCACTCCTGATATATTCCTCAGATGAGCTGGCAACGCATTGAATAGACGCTGCATTATCGATGCTGGTGCGTAGTGGATTAATGTCCTGTGTGCTTTCCTTATTTTCCTGGTATAGTTTTTGGGCACTATTAATCTACCTCTGCTTGCTCTTTCTGATATTTTTAGTTCCATGATATTTTCTGCTATTCCTTCTATCTGTTTCCATGCCTGAATTATCATGTAGCGTTCTCTTCTCCTTTCTAGACTATATAATTTTAAGAATTGTAGTCTTTCCCAGTAGTCTAGGTCCTTAACTTCTTCTATTCTAGCTGTAAAGGACCTTTGTACACATCTCTATTTGTGCAATATCCTTTTGATTAAGTTTCTGGGTGGCCGTTAGGTCACCATATCATATTGCAATATTCAAGTGGACTACGAACATATGTTTTATAAAGCATAATCATGTGTTCTGCTTTTCTTGTTTTGAAGTGCTGTAACAACATTCCCATTTTTGCTTTACATTTTGCCAACAGAGTTGCTATTTGATCATGGCATAACATGTTCCTATTCATCATCACACCAAGGTCTTTAACTGCTTCCTTATTTGTGATGGTCTCATTATTAGGTCCCTTATATGCACATAGCTTTCTTTCTCTGTCTCCATAATTTATTGATTCAAATTTATCAGAGTTAAATACCATCCTATTTACCTCTGCCCAATCATATACTTTGTTAAGGTCTCTTTGTAGAGCGTTCCTATCTTCATCACAAGTAATTTCTCTACTTATTCTTGTGTCATCTGCGAAACTACTCACTACGAATCCTTAACATTATTGTCTATGTCTTCAATCATAATAACAAACAGTATTGCAGCTAACACCGTAAATTGCGGCACACCGGATATTACCTTGGCTTCATCCGATTTCTCGTCGTTTGCAATAACTATCTGTTTTCTGTTGTGTAAAAATTCTTTTAACCATCTTCCTACTTTATCCACGATATTGTGTTTTCTAATTTTCTTCGCCAATATATTATGGTCTACTTTATCAAAAGCTTTTGCAAAGTCTAAATAAACCACATCTGTTTCATTTCCGCTTTTCATATTTTTGAATATGTTTCACGGTGGACTAACAGTTGGGTTTGTGTACTTTTTCCGGTACGAAACCATGTGTCCTTTATTAAACAAATTATTTTTTATTAAATGTTTCATAATATTTTTCTTCATTACCCTTTCATACACTTTCATAATATGTGATGTTAGACTCACAGGCCTATAATTACTTGCCTCTAGTCTTGATCCACTTTTGAAAGTAGGGGTAATATATGCTAATTTGTGCTCATCATATATCTTGCCTGTATCTACACTTTGTCTTAATAATATTGCAAGTGGCTTTGCGATAGAATGAACTACTTTCTTTAACAAAATAGCAGGAATTCCATCAGGCCCTGCAGCAGCTCCATTTTTAATTTCATTAATAGCCTGCACAATATCAGCTTCATTAATATCTATGTCAGCTAAATATTCACTATTTTCATCCCTTACTTCTATATCATTATCTTCATTATCTATTCTAGGGGTGAATTCTCTCTTATATCGTTCTGCCAGTATGTTGCAAATTTCCTTTTTTTCATTCGTTAATCTCCCTTCAATTCTCAGAGGGCCTATTTCTATTCTTCTTTTATTCATCTTCTTCGCATATGAGTATAATAGTTTGGGGTTTTGCTTGATATTTAATAGGGTTTTTTCTTCCAAGTCCCGTTTTTCATTTTCTTTTGATTGTATAATCTTTGTTCTGCATTTTTCTATCTTACTTTTTAGTTCTATAACTTTCCATGCATTTTTTCTTTTGCAAGACCTTTTTTCCACTTTCTGATTTTCTGGAACAAGATCCTTCTGTCTCTTGGTATGCATGAATGATGTTTACTTTTCTTCTTCGGTATATATTTTTCCACTATTATCTCCAATATTTATATAATATCTCCGTATTTACCCTTATGTCATCACTTACGAAAATGTTATCCCAATCTTGTTTAATTCTTCATTAATTTCTGACCATTTTATATTTTTACTGTAGAAGTTGTATTTTCCATATCCTTCCCACTTTTTCATTTCTTGCTTATCTCTATTTTCACTTGCTTTGGAATGAACTGTTAATTCTATGACATTATGGTCTGAAATATTCGCATTATAAACTATTATTTCTTTAACATAATTCATCTCGTTCACAATACTAGGTCTAAAGTATTTTCCTTTCTTGTTGGCAGGTGATTTATTTGTTGAATGTTGTATTCTAGTAGCATATCTAATAGCTTTTCAAATTGCCTCTTATCTTCTGCACTACTATTACTCTCTTTTTTATATGTATAAGTACAACCACAATCTCCTATTCGTTCTTTCCATTCTACGAAAGGAAAGTTGAAGTCACCAGATAGGAGAAATAGTCCAGTCCTTGTGATTTCTACATATATCATCCAATTTTTCAATTATTAAGTCAAACTCTTTAGTATTAGGAGGTCTATATATTACTATGTTCATCAATTTTTCAGATTCAAATTCTACCGCTATTAGTTCACATTCTGAGTTACTATTTCTCATATATTTTTCCTTGTTTTTGTCTTTCCCATATATTGCGGTTCCCCCTTGATTCCTATTTTTTCTATCTGATCTATAAGTTTGGAACCCTTTTATTTGATCATCATTCCAGTCTCTTGGGAATACCAGGTTTCACTTATATTCATTATATCTATTTTCTTTTCATTTTGGGTTAGTTCTTCTAAGTACTCTATTTTTCTTTTTGAGTTACTCGTAACTAAACCCTGCGCATTCATCACTATGATGGTTTGCGTGTTTTCTCCTCATTTAATACTGATAGTAATAAGGATTTTCCATGTCTCTTTCCTGTTCTCGGTTATGTTGTTCTTTTTTTCATTTCCAGAAATTCTGACATTAAAAAATCCAACTTTTATCCATAATATTTGATCTTCCTTCATCATAATTATTAATTTTGTGTCTGAATCTGCAATTTTCTCCGTTTCTGCAATATCCTCTTGCATAATAAATACAGTTATTATCTCTTGAGTAGAATTTCGGAGCTGATGCTTTGAAATTTTTTGCTGACACCTCTGCATATCTCATTGGTGGTTTGCTTTTCTCTTTTACCTGATATTCTTTGATTCTCTCTTTATTTTTTGTTTCTTTCTTATTTTGGATTTATTACTTGGTTGGTTATTTATTTGATTATGATTCATGGCTACAGGGTGCATATATTTGCATTTTTGTCGAACTTACATCCTTTTCCTTCTTTAGGTTTTTACATATTTTTGGATGCAGATCTCTGCAATCATCCCCATATCCATCTAAGTATGCACATTTACCATATATTTCATAGTTTTTGACATATCTTAGGATGTTTGTAGTAACATCTTTCTCCAAATCTGCAATTCCCTCTTTTCAAAAGGTTGCAGATTTTGTCTTTCTTGTCTATTTTTTCCTCTTTCCCGTCATTGTATAGAGAGAGAGAGAGAGAGAGAACCTGTCACTAGGAAAACTGCACCAGGAGAGAGAGAGAGAGAGAGAGAGAGAGAGAGAGAGAGAGAGAGAAAGGAGAGAGGAGAGAGATAGAGAGAGAGAGAGAGAGAACCTGTCACCAGGAGAAATGCACCAAGAGAGAGAGAGAGAGAGAGAGAGAGAAACCTGTCTCTAAGAAAATTACACCGATTCCGGTTATGAATGTGGGTACCCACTTCATAAAAGCTATTCTGATCAACTGTTTCCGTCCCAGGTTAAATGAGGATGGGGGTTTCTGGTGGGGTTTCGGCAGGTGGGGTTAGCATGTTGGGGGATCGGTGCCAACAACACCGATGATGCATATCGAACACTGAAAGATGAACCCATTCATTTCTCAGCGATTCCGTATTTGCATCTGGGTCCAAAATGCGAACTTACCGGGAGCAGTAAAACGAAAAATAAAAATGTGGCTCAGGTTGTTCTCCCTTTTTCTCTTTTCCTATTCTTTAAAAATGATATTGCAGGATATTTTCTTGGCCTTTTTGAGCGTCCTCAAACATTTTCCTTTTAAATTTTTATTACTGAGCTTCCCAATTTTGTCACCAGAATTTTAGTCTCCGCATTCCTCGCCAATAAGAAATTCATTTGACATATATTGCAAAGTTTGACAAACCGGTATCACGGTGACTCTAGATAACGTTATTGAATTTACTTCCACCTGCTGGAGGAACGCGTAAAAGTAAGCTTGGTTTTATAAATTGCTTGAAATATGACGAAGATAACACTTCAGTTTTAACTCCAATGTCGTAGAGCACAGAGACACACACAGATTTTCTTCGTAAAAGATTAACCCAGCTCGTGTCTCTGGAGCTGTCCACAAAAATATGATAGAACAAGTCCTTGTTCTTAGATCAGCCCGTAACAGGCTATGTTATCTTGAGCAAAAAAATAATATATTGAGAAGGACACACAAAAAAGGACATTTTCAACTTACCGTACTCGCCAGTAGGAGAGAAATTCAACGGTGGGAAGTCTTGGTTTAATCATAAAATAACCATATTCGCCAGTAGGAGAGAAATTCAACGATGGTAAGTGTTGGTTTAATAAAAAATAACCATATTCGCCAGTAAGAGAGAAATTCGACGGTGGGAAGTCTTGGTTTAACCAAAAATAACCATATTCGCCAGTAAGAGAGAAATTCAACGGTGGGAAGACTTGGTTTAACAATAAATAATCACATTCCCCAGTAGGAAAGAAATTCAACGATGGTAAGTCTTGGTTTAACCAAAAATAACCATATTCGCCAATAAGAGAGGAATTCAATGGTGGGAAGTCTTGGTTTAACCAAAAATAACCATATTCGCCAGTAAGAGAGAAATTCAATGGTGGGAAGTCTTGGTTTAACCAAAAATAACCATATTCGCCAGTAAGAGAGAAATTCAATGGTGGGAAGTCTTGGTTTAATAAAAAATAACCATATTCGCCAGTAGGAGAGAAATTCAACGATGGTAAGTCTTGGTTTAACCAAAAATAACCATATTCGCCAGTAGGAGAGAAATTCAGCGGTGGGAAGTCTTGGTTTAATACAAAATAACCATACTCTCCAGTCGAAGAGAAAGTCAGCAGTGGGGAGTCTTGGTGTAACCAAAAATAATCGTACTCGCCAGTAGGAGAGAAATTCAACAAAAGGAAGTTTTGTTTTAACCAGACATAACCAGAACAAATAGTTTGTACATCAAGACAGGATTAAATTACGAAAGTGAATCATATTATTTTATTTTCGAGACTGGACAATACAAGTGCTGAAAATAAGTAGAAAATACTCAAGGGTGAGTACTTGTCAGAGTTAAGTGCCTTGTTTATCAAGGAGAGTTGGCGATACTTCCATGGTCCTCGTCGTTAGTTGAAGAAGACCGGAAGAAATCGGTAGTGAACGAAAAAGAACAAATGTTCTACATAACGAACAGCAGCTTGTTTGGGATTGGCTTAAAACCCTCCAGCAATAATTCTCTCTGAACGGGCTTTCCAGTAACATCTCCTAATAGGAGTATTATGTCTGCCTCTGTTAGAAACTCTTAAACTACCTATGACGGTGCCGAATAGCTAGACTGCTGTAGTAGGGAAAAGATGGAAGATTTATAGAAGAAGAAGGTGCAAGAAACTCGGAACCCTTCATTACATTCGAGCTTTTACTTCCACATAGGCCTCCTGCTGGGTCAGTGCTACTTTTATTTCTTCTCTTGAGTTGTAACTGTCCTCTTTTGTCATTCTGAAAATTGATTACATGTTATCAATGTTCATCAACTCTTCTAACGCCCCCACCCCCCACCCCCAAATCCTATCATCCCCCAAAAACCTCATAGCTTGAACTGCTTGAATTATGATATTTCTATGTTTTTCAACACTTATTTTTCACTTTCTAATTAATTCACAGACTTCTGTAGCTTACTGTCACTACCACCTGGCAATACTGCATCATCTGCTTATCCAAAATAATTTCTTGGCTATTTTTCTTATTTATTTGTTTGTTTGTTTGTTTGTTTGTTTGTTTGTTTTACCGCGCAACCCCCAACTCATTTTTACATTCAATTTGTCGCTTCATGTATATACCATCTTTAAAAAGATGACATGTCCATGAACTTACATAGTCTTCAGTTTCATGAACTTGTTGAAGTATGCCATGAGAAATGAGACATTAGAAATGAGTTCCTTTACTGTTTTGGCTTCGATGGGCTTCTTCAAGAGCTTTGATAAATGCAAACCATTTGAATAGGTCAGCAGAGGCCGAAAGCAGAATAAAGTACGTTTAATGCTTCGTTTATCCACTGAGTAAACTGTTATATTACATATTCACGGATGAGACCCATTCTTACTTCAATCTAGTAACTAATATACCTGTTCATTCTGACGCCAAATTTTTATTCAGAATTTCATTTTCTCAATTTTTCGATTATTAAAATTATGATTCTTACTTTTAATGAGAACCTTATTCTCAACGTTTGCTTTGGTAATGCAACTTCCATGTGTCAATAGTTTTTAATCATCATGGCTAGCGTTCACAGTCATAAGGCTTAATTGTAGACTTTTGTAATCTTTCGACTATCACCTGGATTCACACTTTGACATGGAATGAAAACAACAAATAAGGCTTCGGCCTCGAGGGTCACGTCATTCTCAGTCAAACTTATACAATGAATCACTCTTCCCATAAATAAACAAAAACACTCTCCCTGACTTTAAGAGAGAGAGAGAGAGAGAGAGAGAGAGAGAGAGAGAGAGAGAGAGAATTCTGTCCCTAAAAGAAATTGCTTTGCTTACTATTCGGTATATGAATAACCACTTCCCCGAGAGAGTATAGACCAAGGGGTGTATGTTGATCAATGGTCGCAACCCGTAGGTATGGGACGATGAAAAGTTTTTTGGTTGATGGTCGCGTTCAGGTAGGCGGGTGTGGTAGGCGGAGGTTAGGGGGAGGGGAGGGAGGGGGTGGGGCAGCTTTGTCGGTGGGGGAACCGACAATGCCGGTGATGTATATCGTGCACTGAGAGATGAGTGCTTCCATTTTTCAGCGGAGCTGTATTTACATCCGGGTACAAAACTCGAACTTACGAGGTGCCGTTGAAAAAAGGAGAAAAACCGAACTGAAGGATTTTAGTTTTTCATTTTCTGTTTCTTTTCCAGGTACAGTGATAGTATTTATACATATCTAAAGGCGAGCAAGGCTTTATGAATGAACACTTCTGACAAGGGACAATGATCTTTAGTTACGTTTGTGATGCATATGGCTGTATTCGCCTATTATGTACAGCGAAAGTTATGGATTCACCACGTCTTGCTTGCATATTTGTCCGTCTATTATTTGTAATTATATTATCAATAGATTTCAGTTATTTTCGTAAGGAGTATTATTCTCTAAGTCGTGAAATAAATGATTACAGGTTGAAAAAGGATCAGTAACAAGGATATATCTGTTTTTTTTTTTTTTTTTTTTTTTTTACATGATGAATCAATATTTAAAAAGTTCGTTGGTAGAATTTTGCATAATAAAAGCAAATGCTTAATGGAAAAGACCAGATATAACTAGGTACAGGAATTTCTCAACCAGTATGGATTCATTCGGATCCGAAAGGCAATTGGTTGATATGGAAACTTGATTTATGCCTTTACCGTTAAGGATGTGTAAAGGGTTCTAGTACGACCGAGTTCTGAAGGCTATACATTACATTTTGCTTACATGAAGTACATAGTATAACCGCCTATCAATCTAGTGAATATTGAAGTCCAGTGAAGGCACTAACCTCATCAAGATGCTATTGAAAAGATGAAACGCTTGTGAGATTTTGAAAAAATCTTTTATTTACAGTAACTGTACTTTGACTTTATCCTAGAAAGACCTTCCTTTACAGGGAACTTATTTTGCTACATAAAAACATTCTACTGCCAAAGGTAAAGCTGGTAATCCACTCTACAATATTCAGTTTACAACATATTCTTAAATAATCGCCTTCATCCCAATCTTTTATGCAAGTTATAACGTTATATGGAATGTCAATTTGCGGATAAGAATTTGTTAACCATTGGTTTTGCATAACCAAGTAATTACAAACCATCATTATCAGTGTAATTTGCATTAGAGGCGGAATTATCTAGCAAGACATCACAAAATGAAATAACTCTCATTCTAAAATAATCCCTCGGGTCTATAGTGATTATGTGAGATCCCAAGCGAGTCTCAATACTTAATATATTATTGTTTATCTTCTAGCGTTGAGATTATCTTAATATAGACATGCGAATGAGGATGCTCTTAAAAAGAAAGGGCTCTTTCCTAGACAGTGACCTCCAAGTAGCCTAGTCTTCGATAATGACCGCCAAGAAATGTCAGTTCAAGATAACGACCCAGGATCCTTATTGGGGATCAGTCTCTTAGAGGTATCCAAAGAAAGTATACCATTGAATGAGTGATTGTCTCTTAAGAAATTTAATAAACGCAACTTTGAAAACGAAATTCAGCTGGACTATCTTTCATCATTAATGGAGCAATATATAATATCCGTTTAAGGACTAACTGTCTAGGTAAACTTATTCAACACAAATCTCAACATTTATGTTCACCTCAACAAGATAATTGCTTGTGTGTTAAATCTTGACATATTATTTTAAATACAGTAACACTCTTAACCTTTACGACAACTACAGCAGACCTCGCGGAAGCTTTAAGAATTTTCGTGTGTATCTTGGAGAATATATACTTATATATATATATATATATATATATATATATATATAATATATATACGTATATATATATATATATATATATATGTGTGTGTGTGTGTGTGTGTTTGTACTTGTTCATATATATACATACATACTATATATATATATATATATATATATATATATATATATATATATATATATAAAAGGTGTAACACGAGTTTATGCAAATGTATTCTGGAAATGAAAGAAAATGTAATTTTGAGCAGAAAATGTTCTTTAAACATAAGCATTTTAAAGCTTCGCTTGTCTGTGATGTGAATTTTTAAAACAAACGTTTTGCCTTAACGCTGCTCCTGGTAGGTAAGATGGCGTATGGGATGTGTGTGTGGGCAGGGATATGAAAGAAAGTGTTGCTGAAGCACATTAGGCAACTGGATTGGTACTCCTTTATTTATGATTGTTTCCTTACAGGTTACTGAAGAAAAATGTAACATTAGTCCCTTCAAATAGCAAATTCTCAGTGAAACAGATTTCATCTACTCCCATTTCAATGATTACTTATCAAGAAAGTAGGGTAAATGTTACTTGGCAGCATTTATTTGGGATCGCTGAATTCTAGCGCACTCTGTCCTGACGAATCAGGTGTCAGGACTAGTCCTACGAGATGTCTATGCTAAACGATTACCGTATGAAGAATCTACCTTTGGCAGGAACGAAACAAGAGAGAGAATCTTTAATTATGTTCCTATTCTTATTCATCTCACAGAGACGAGGGCGTGTTTTCCTTTGAAGGGCAGAAGATGAATCATTTTAATGGCGAACGAGGGGTTTTTGGTAATGCGTTTTAAATCTTTGATCGGTGTGTGTAGTGAATAGGCCTATCTTTGCTGGAAGGGAGATTCCATTAGGCTTGTCTTTCTTTCCTTTAATCGGAGTCCAGTGAATAACATTGATGGAGAGGGAAAAGACTTCGATTTTTTTTTTATTATATAACGGTGGAGTTCAACTGTATAATGTAGAAATTCAACTAGCGCAAAACCCATAAAAAAACATCAAATCTTCATATTCCAAAGTACTGAAGCAGTAGGGCACTGTCTCCTGTTTCTTGCCGTCGAAATGAATCAGGAATTTGATTCACATAACCCGGGTATGCTCACTTATCTTAGCGGAAAAGCGAGACTGTCCAGAATAACAAGTGAACTGATCAGCTCCTCCCCTCCCCCCCTAATATCCCTGACTACTCCAACATCCCGTGCACCGTCATACTTATCTAAGAGCAGCGCTAAACGATTATTTTTAAAATTCGCTTCACCGACAAACGAAGCCTTAAAATGCAATAGAATAGAATATTTTGGGGTCAGAATTATTTTT
>NC_087201.1:29377890-29380390 GCF_015104395.2 Macrobrachium nipponense | reverse complement strand
ATCGGATTTATAGGAAAATCACTTCCCCAGAGATTAATACAACATAAACGGTCAGTTAGGTATGGACAACAGAACTCGGGTATTTTCAACCATACAAATGAACATAACCAAAGAATAAACTGGATTTTGTCACGTATAATTTATAGCAGCAACTGTCGGTACAAGAGTCAAAAGATGGAATCGGCCTTGATTAAACAGAGGCAGGTAATAAATAGCTCAAAGGGAGCTTGGGATTCAGATGTCATCGACAAGGTTTTCATTCAACCAACGCTTAAGAAGATTAAAGCGGGAGTGACCTAAATTGGCTTACCTGTGGATGGACCTCTTGGTATAAATACCACCTTTTCTACAATTTTTCTCATTCATCTACCTGAAGAGGGAGACAGCAGTCTCTGAAATATAGTATTTCTCTCTCTACATTTTGGTGTTTTTATGGGCTCCTTTTATTAGATGGAATTCTGTTATAACAGAACATTTTTACCAGATCATATATATATATATATATATATATATATATATATATATATATATATATATATATATATATATATATATATATATATACACTCAAATAGGCTGCAATCATTATACCAATAACGCTCCACGTTGGCTACATTCTCAAAATAACTTTTATTATTTGTCTTTCTTCTTATCATCCTACTCCATAGTAACTCAGCGAGGCCAGCGTTCTCTTCCTAATGAATTCCTAAGCTATTCTTTCAAGAAGAAAGGAAAATGAGGCGCTGAATATTTCCCACATTAAATGCCACTAATGCTTCTTTTGGAGCCCAAGCATAATATTATCCGCAAAGAACAATGGTTGATTGTGACAGCTCTGTATCTCGGCAGAATTAGGCACCGAGGTAATTAGAGTCCATTGCTTCATGCGCCGCTGCTCTCCATTCTTTCATCCGGGGATTTTCGCTTTCCCTCCACCCCCCTTTCCTAATCCCCCCTCCTGCCTCCAAACCCTTCCCTCCCTCCCTCCATCCCACCTCCTAAGCGCATTCATCTTGAGCCCCGGATTCTAATGCATTCAGCCTGCGAGTATCTTCATTACGGATCCCTGACTCTCTATTTCAGGCCGTTTTAACTCAAAGACCAATAGGAGGCCGTCGGGGTTTTAGTCATAGAAGAGGTAAAAAATAATAGTCTGAATTTCAGCCTTAGCTTTGCGATATTCCGAGGCTTAGATTTCGTCCGCCTGCCTGATCATTGCTGAAGGAAAGGTTTAAAAAAGGATTCGCTAACAATCTTTAATGATTTTCTTTTCTACTTTCGCTTAAGAGCAGATGGATACCTTTTATTCGCAAGCTATTTACACGCTCTGGTATCTTCTTAAGGTTATAAAAATAAAAAAATGCTCTGCAGCAGAGGCAAGTCAAATTTTTAATCCCATTCCTATATGGCAACTTAATTCCTCTTGCCTTTTAACCCATTGAGTTGGATCGACTAATCCCTAAGACAGGGAATCAAATGATCAAATGAATGAAGGCTATATTTGCCTATTATATTATATATATATATATATATATATATATATATATATATATATATATATATATATATATATATATTCAGCAATTCGAGTGCTGAACAGGTCTTTTTTATTGCTCATAAAAAATGTGTTAATGCTACATGCAGATATGGTAACACATATCCACCGACTGAAAACGTGAAAATCATTTTCGTAAGGAATGCGCCAGACCGTAAGCAATACACTTACAGGAGTTATACTGTAAAGCCTAAAGACATTTTTAGTTTAAACTGTCTGGGAGCATAACGAACGTATCTTGATATCTTGGAAATATAGTGGAATCCCGTTTATAAAGCTGTGACGTAAATATGCTATTTGTCGAAAATAGCGCGTTTACTGAAAATGGACTTTTTAGAAATAAATATCTCACATTTTGACAATATTTATGTTCTCATTTCAGCACGAATTCTGCAAAAGGATAATTCGATCAGAACTGGACACAAAATATTCCTTATAATGTAACCACCAGTTTCGTTGTTGCAGGGTAAATGCATTCTAATAAACTCTAATGTTCATATATGAAAAATTAAATCACTGTATTACAATGACATTGTAACGCAGAGAGCAGTACGATGAAAACTCTCGAGAAAAAAAGAACAAAGGAATTAAAACATTCCGCGGTCATAATCTGGCAGAGTTTCTCACAGAGCAATAAAAAATGGATGTGTTTTTCTTTCTCTCTATATAAGTACTAGAACAAATGTTCAATAAACGCACACACACATTATAAATAGCAAGACATACGCTAGAACACATAAGCAAAGGAATAGATTTTTCAAGTAGATATATTGATAATAAATTGTAAAGTTCATTATATATGAAAAACATATGATGACAGATCAGAATATTAACACACCTGTCTGATATAAGATATACTAATTTCTACTACATATAAGTATGTACTTCACGGATACTTCTATCGCTGGCAACTAGAAAATTAGTCAATAAGGGTCAGAGAAATAC
>NC_087201.1:29352890-29367890 GCF_015104395.2 Macrobrachium nipponense | reverse complement strand
TGAAAAACAAATGGAGGCTGATCAAGCAAGTTACGTAACTGGAGAGAATCTTACGTGCAGATATAAAAATAATGAAAAACTAGTTAAGAATCAAGTGAGAGGTAGAAAAGGTAGAAACGGCTAAATGATTACAATACTGGACAAGTGCAAGTAATTCTGAAGGGAGAAGGTAGATTAAAGGAGAGTGACATTCTTAGTACAAAGATTGATCTGGAAATACGCCGTCCGGAGATTGCAAATCCTGTACCGGCAGAGTGAGGTTTTGAACTTTGTTTCATGTCCATGACAAGAAAGACGTAATGAAGTCAGGAGTGGGGAAGGTTAATGTAAATAGAGAATGCGCTTAGAAGTAAGATTAGAGACTAGAAAGAAGTCGGGATTAGAGGGGATTATAAGTACGGTTCTGCTGTACCGTTGCAAAATATTGAATGTGGTTAAGGAACAATTAAATGAGCATGAAGTATATCGAAATAAAGGAAAATCCCCAAAAGAGACGGGATTGAGGTATAGTACGCTCGTGATATAACGGGGAGTTTGTATAGTGGCGTTTTGGCTGAATACAGGACAGATTAGTTTTTTTGTGGATTTTATAGAAGGAAGCTGCAAAACGAAAAAGGAAAATCTGGGTGAAAAATCTTAGAATGAAAACGAAAGCTTCGAGTAGATGTGACGAACAGCTTCAGTTTCCTAAGGAAAATTTATAAAAGGAAAATGGAGAAATAAATATCGAGATGGGTGGTGGAAAGGCAGTAGTTAGTTCACACAGACATTTTGGGATAAATGTGAAAGTTGAAATAGATGGAAGGCAGCAGAGAGTAGGTTAATCTAGGAAAACAGATGGTATATGTAAAAAATGGTGATGATTAGAGTATTGTCTTTGTGAGCAAATCTTGCATTATATGTAAACGAAAATCTTTACGGGTGCAAAGAATAATAATATATATATATATATATATATATATATATATCGTTATATATATATATATGTGTGTGTGTGTGTGTGTGTGTGTGTGTATATATATATATATATATATATATATATATATATATATATATATATATATATATATATATATATATATGTATATTATTCTTTGCACCCGTAAAGATTTTCGTTTACATATAATGCAAGATTTGCTCACAAAGACAATACTCTAATCATCAAAAACCGTTTTACATATACCATCTATTTTCCTAGATTCACCTACTCTCTGCTGCCTTCCATCTATTTCAACTTTCACATTTATCTCAAAATGTCTGTGTCTCGGCATTTATTTCCCCATTTTCCTTTTATAAATTTTCCTTAGGAAACTCAACCTGTTCGTCACATCTACTCGAAGCTTTCGTTTTCATTCTGAGATTTTTCACCCAGATTTTCCTTTTTCGTTTTGCAGCGTCTTCCTTCTATAAAATCCACATAGTTGCTTCCTGACAAAAAAACTAATCTGTCCTGTATTCAGCCAAAACGCCACTATACAACTCCCCGTTATATCACGATCATAACTATACCTCAATCCCGTCTCTTTTGGGGATTTTCCTTTATTTCGATATACTTCATGCTCATTTAATTATTCCTTAACCACATTAAATATTGTGCAACGCTACAGCAGAACCGTACTTATAATCCCCTCTAATCCCGACTTCTTTCTAGTCTCTCATCTTACTTCTAAGCGCATTCTCTATTTACATTAACCTTCCGCACTCCTGACTTCATTATGTCTTTCTTGTCATGGACATGAAACAAAGTTCAAAACCTCACTCTGCCGGTACAGGATTTGCAATCTCCGGACGGCGTATTTCCAGATCAATCTTTGTACTAAGAATGTCACTCTCCTTTAATCTCTACCTTCTCCCTTCAGAATTACTTGCACTTGTCCAGTATTTTAATCATTTAGCCGTTTCTACTTTTTCTACCTCTCACTTGATTCTCAACTAGTTTTTCCTTATTCTTATATCTGCACGTAAGATTCTCTCCAGTTACGTAACTTGCTTGATCAGCCTCCATTATTTTTTCATTCTATATATATATATATATATATATATATATATATATATATATATATTATATATATATGTATATATATATATATATATATATATATATATATATATATATATATATATATATATATGATACGAAGGGACCCAGTGGTAAAGGAAAATATTCTTAGGAAGCGTAGATAGGGAATATGGACGTAAACCATTTGAGCGTTCCGTATAAGGAATGGCAAGGGTGAACTGAATAGTTTTTAAATAGTAAAAAAAAAAAGAAAGATAAAAAGCCCATCGTGCAATATGATATTTCAACAACCTTGCCGTTTTATACTTAAAAAACTATTCAGTTCACCCTTGCCATTCCTTATATGGAACGCTCAAATGGTTTTACGTCCATGTATAAAACGGCAAGGTTGTTGAAATATATTGCACGATGGGCTTTTTATCTTTCTTTTTTTTTTTTACTATTTAGTCACTACTTGTTAAGAGAATCCATTCAATTGTGTGTGTCTGTGTGTGTGTCTGTGTGTGTGTGTGTCAGTATATCAGTCAACTGAAATGCCATTTAACTTTTAATCTTCTGCTCACTCTGGAGACGTTTTTTTTTTTACCGAAATCTCTGAATCCGAATTGATAAATAATGTTGAGAAGCTCTCTGTCCAGATCAAGATTTAAACCTTTTTCTGGAATGGTAGTGTTGCAAAGCTTTCTTCTTTTCTATATTTCACACGAGGACATTCTAATTTACAAAACATATAATGTGTAAAATGCTGATATGACGACAACAAAGCTGTGGCGTATAGAGTAAATTTTTATGCCAAAAAAACTGTTTTAGAACCACCACTGTAATATTCACACATTGTAAAATGATGCTCGAGCGCTCATTCTCGCACGTGCGCGCACACGTACACAGACACACGTACACACACACTACACACACACACACACACACACACATATATATATATATATATATATATTATATATATATATATATATATATATATATATATATATATATATAATTAAATGACTAGTAGAAATGTTCTGTTACAACAGAACTCCATCTAATAAAAGGAGCCCATAAACACACCAAAATATAGAAAGTAAGTACTATATTTCAGATTGCTGTCTCTATCTTCAGGTAGGTAATGGATGAGGAAAGTTACAGAAAAGGAAGTATTTATACCGAGAGATGCATCTACAGGTAAGCGTTTAGCTAGGTCACCCCAGTTGATGATTACTTTTTAATCTTCTTAAGCGTTGATTGAAGGTAGATTTTATCTATGATATCTGAATCCCAGGCGCCCTTTGCAATGTTCATTACCTCTCTTTATTTAATCAAAGCAGACTTTACCATCTGGCTTTTGCACCGACGTTTGCTGCTATAAATTATAAGAGACAAATTCCAGTTTATACTGTGGTTATGGTTATTTATATGGTTAAAAATAGCTGAGCTCTGTTGTCCATACCTAACTGACTGTTTATGCTGTATTGATCTCTTGGGAAGTGATTTTCCTGTAAAACCGATAGAAGATAGGTCACAGTCCAAGCATGAGATTTTGTACACCCCTATGTCTTTGAGGATTGGGTTTTGTTGGATGCTAGTCGAGGATTTGGCTAGGGTATTTGGGTAGGTAAAAGGTTAGATTTTTCGAGAATCTGTGTCACTGTCTTAATCGTGTCCAGGTGTGGAATTTTTATTCTATTGTTAGGTGTATCTGTTCTTGTCTTGAGGCAGTCGGTAGAAAATTACGTTTGCTCTATGAATCACTTTCTTAGTTATGTGGCTAGTGTACCTTAAAGACGAAAGCTGCTTACGAATTAGTTCAAATTCCTTTTCCGGGTAATCTGGGGAACAAATTAGTAAAGTTCTTAAGAACAGATTGCTGGCTACACAATATCACGATAGCTAGTGAATATATGAAAGTAAGAATGTTGGTTTTCTGTTTATGGTAAATTTGTATTCTGTCGTGTCTCTAATTATTAAAACATCAAGAAAAGAAATTTTGTTGTCTGTTTCTCATATAACTTAAATTTAATGCTGAGTACTAATGCATTTAATTCTGAAAGAAATTTGTTGAAATTGTCCCACCTATTATGCCAAAATGTTATAATATCATCTACATATCTCATCCACTGCATGTCTTTGGGTATTATTGTATCTATTACTATAGTTTCAAAGTATTCTATGTATAGATTGGCTAAAACAGGACTTAAAGGGCTACCTTATGCTACACTCGAATTTTTGCCCATAGGATGACTCCCCGAATGAAAATACGTTATTAGATACACATAATCAAACTAACTTTATTATTTTGTCAAGGGGCAGTGGGAAATTATCTGAATATGGGCTTAATTTCTCCCTCAAAAACTGTAGAACGTCTTGTACAGGTACTTTTGTGAATAGGTAATCTACATCAAGGCTTAAAAGTTTTATGTTGTAAAGTAGTGCATGTGCTGCTCTGAATTTGTGACAAAAATCTTCGGAATGTTTAATGTGACTGGGAGAAAAGGTGACTAAGAAAGGGGAAAGGAGGCCAGTTAACCATTTGGAAATTTTACAATTAAAAGCTCCGGCACATGAGATGATGGGTCTAAATGGAACATTGTCTTTATGAGTTATGGGAGGGCCATAAAAATAAGGTAGATTGATAGTCAAGTACGGAACCAGCTCGTCCAGTGAGGAACTGTGAGATGTGCAACAAGACAGAATTCAACTTATGTTTTCATATGTCCATTTTCTACAGTGTTAATTAACAAGCCGTAAGCTGCTAGACTTCACATTCCCGAGCGGTTATGAGAGTGGGGTCACGAAGGAACTTCAAAGGCAAGAACATCGTTTTTTCTTTAGATTTTCGTCCGGCACAAATTTATATATATAAAAAAACAATATATTCGTGTTCTCCAGGAGGCTTTTCGTTCGCAAGTAATCTCCTCTAATTCCGCAAATAATTTACCATCTGGGGCAACTGAGCAGTTGGAAGTAATACCCTCTTACAATGCATTAGTTTGAGTCCTTGCAATTCTGAATTTAAAACGGACATCAGAGACACAGGAGAAATGCGTGCACTTGTTGTTGCTCTGGAATGCTGTAGTATCTACTTTACGTTTCATTTTCAATTAACGATAAAACAGTGCGTTAGGAAATTAAATCAAGCGAAAGAGTACAGAAGTTCTGAGAGAGAGAGAGAGAGAGAGAGAGAGAGAGAGAGAGAGAGAGAGAGAGAGAGAGACTACATTTACTAGCCAATTTCATGACTATACTTCTCACATGTAAAGCAATGGCAGGAAGCAAAGCCGAACAACTAAAGTATTCAGGGGGAATAAATAATGCAGTCACTCTGACATTACATAAACTGTTGCTGGAATATTCTCCTGACTACGGGAATGGAGCGCTTCTGTTTCCCCAGAAGAGAATCTTTATCATATCGAGATCTTTTGCGGACGAATCACCCGGACAAACACAAAAAAAAGGCGAGAAAATAAAAGGAAATAAAACGGAATTAATGGAGAAATGAGTTTGTTTTCCAACTGCGTTAATCCATGAAATTATTCACGAGTAAGGCTTTAGTCCTAATCAGAGGTGTATAAGTAAATGAAATTCAGATTTGAATTTATCGCATTTTCACTTCTTACACTGTTACCAAGTCAAACGTTTGTTATCAGTTAAGTATATCTTAGTTTTACTAGACCACCGAGCTGTTTAGCAGCTTACACACACACACACACACACACACACACACAACACACACATATATTATGTATATATATATATTATATATATATATATATATATATAATATATATATATACATATCTATATTATATATATATTATATATATATATATATTATATATATATATATATATATATTATATATATATGTGTGTGTGTGTGTGTGTGTGTGTGTGTGTGTGTGTGTGATAATCCTAAGTGTCCCCAATGAAAGATTTCTAGATACGCCACTGACTGAGAGGGTGTTCAGGTTGATTAGCGCGTGTTAGATTAAATAAAGGGAGTGATTGGTTTGTGGTTAAAAGAGATCACAGACAAGATTAGGTTCAGTTTCCATAATGGTTCGGTTGATAAAAATTGCTGTTGTAAGTATTGATAAAGCAAATGGGAAAGTGAACAATAGTTGCAGTGCCAAATTTTGCCGATGATAGAGGGCTGGATGATCCTGGTGGTAGGAGGTCGCAGGTGTCGTTCATGTGGGGAAACTCTTTTGTAAGGAGATAAAAAGTAAGAAGTGAATGTTGGCAAAAGTAAAGTTATTGGGTGAAAGTGAGCCATGAAGCTGGAGCAATCAGTTATGAAACTGGTTAATGCAAATAGTCGTTGAGGAGTATATTATTAAGAGGATGTGACCCAGAGGAGCAAGATCTCCAACAAGCTCAGAACAGATTATGCACTTATATGGAAGACAATGTTGGAATATATGTTAGGAGAACATTCACAGATACTTTTATGATTGATCTGCCGAATCAAGATGAGACACACACAAAACTTCCATGCCAACTGTTGCTCCATCTACCAGCTCAGACGGTTAAGCAGCAGTTTGTCGACCAATTTTATAAACTGTTTTACGTACGTCTAATCGCTTACCTCTAATTTAGCTGTGTTCCTATGTACATGGAATCTCTTGTCCCCAATAACTCTTTCCCTTCACTTAACGAACATCTTTATTTTTGTACCCTGAAAACTTGCAAGTAATACACCTTTTCCCTAGAAGCAAAGAGTTGATTTAAGTGGCCGTGAAAAAAAGAAAAGGTTATTGGATGAGACGAGTTTTGTGTAAATTATGCATGAAGAAAGAAAAATGCAAAAGGTCAAGAAATGCAGTGGTATGATAAACAAAGAGTTGTTAGGAATATGAACTTGGTGAAAAGATGGATTGGATCGATTATGTGAAAAGTAGCATTGGTCAATATGTTGCCGATCAAGTATAGAATAAGAGGAAGTGTATACAATTGAAGAGAGAGAGAGAGAGAGAGAGAGAGAGAGAGAGAGAGAGAGAGAGAGAGAAATGAAGTGGAAGAAATAATGGAAAGAGGCGTGTTGATATCAAAGGACAAAAGGACATGGAAAATAGAGGTGACAGGTGCAACGTATGTGTGTAACAGAGTACCTGAACCTTTCCCTGAAAAAAAAGCTGAACGCCGTATCTTAAAAGCTAACCATAGAATCTTCTTGAAAGTTATCTCGTTATGTTTCCCAGACCCATATTATCATTAGAGAAATTTAACAAACCTAACCTAACCAAGAGGCATAAAAAAAACCTGTGGTTATTAGGTAATCTCTCCAAGTGCACCACCAAATCATAATCCCTATTCTCATTAACAAATAAGTGATTGGTCTTATAATCAAACAGCCTCTATCGCAAGAAGTAAGCTTAACCAACAATAATAATTTTGGTCACTGCGTTGAATTGCTGACTCGAAGATATACTTAATAGCCGGAGGATGGTAAATGATTTAGATATTGTCTGGTGCTGACGATCTGATGATTTCAACATTCTCGTTTTGTTTTTGTTTTTTTGATACATAATTTTCCTTTAATTACGTATCCAAAAATAATTAAGTTATGAACGACTGATGTTATGTAGATACTTCTAAAAAATATGGCTCCGGGCTTCTTGATAGCTTTAATGAAGCAATAAAGACGCTGATTAACACAGCTCATGTCTTGGTTTTCAACTGTTGCTTGATAAATGGCGCTGTCGGTTGTAAATCATTTACAGAGGAATCGAACATTCTCTTCGCTAAAAATGACGACGTGGAAACGTTATTTACATAATGCATTAAAAAGTATATTTTGACCTTAGTAACTCGTTGATGAATTGTTATCACTTACAAAACCAGTGTAGCTTTAATCATGACAGAAAATACTTGTAATATATCATGTAGGCAGCATCGTAATAGATCTTCCTTCGGGGAAAAGAATCATAGATAGAAATAGAGTGTCGTTTTGAAGGCAGCGCGAGGACAGTAAATTTTTCACCGACAATTATTAGTAATAAAGAATAATGGCTTCTCGTAAAACACAGTCTGGTCATTATTGTGAAATATGAGTGTATCATTTTTCAAGAAAAAAATTTCTCCTGTTAAAAATATATGAATATATACAAGACAATGACGTTGGGATATATTTAGTCTCGCTTTTTCCATGATTTGTTTATTTTTATATATAGAAACGGGCTATGTAGCAAACTCTTGGTTGCTGTATCCTAGTGCTTAAGTGGATTACTATTAGGAATAAACATAAAACAAGAAATGTGACAGAAAAAATATATAAGAAATAAAAGCCAAATCAACTTACAAAAGTCCATAAATATGGGATGCCATATATCTAGTTACCTTTTTCATCAACAAGTTCATTTTCTAACACCTTTACTTACTTAATCGTTAAAATACGCTACGATTACTTGGTTGAAACATATTTTGTGAATTTATTCTGCGTCGTGTCATGGTTCACTTTCTTAATTAAAAAAATGAAGTTTTCATTCTGCCTCTGAGAAAGGACCCTTTCTTTGAAGATAAAAGAAACATTATTATTATTATTATTATTATTATTATTATTATTATTATTATTATTATTATTATTATTATTATTATTATTATTATTATTATTATTATATTATTATTATTTTTATTTTTATTTTTATTATTATTATTATTATTATTATTATATTATTATTATTATTATTATTATTATTATTATTATTATTATTATAGAATATAATAGCACAACTTACAGAATTAATCCTATACAGAAATACCAATGTGCCATAGAAGCAAGTCAAGAGAAAGAATTGAGAGAATTCTGTACAAGATCAATTCTGTAAATTCTGCCATTATATTCGATAAGGTCTGTTTCCACCAGACACAGGTTATTATTATTATTATTATTATTATTATTATTATTATTATTATTATTATTATTATTATTGGGGTGCTTAGAAATCTCGAAATCAATATTACCCTTAGGGATTAGTCACAATTCGGTCTGTACTTCAAATTTCATTTTCGTAGTCAGCCCTATTCTACTGTTTGAACCTACCGAATAATTGTTAAGAGTTTCGTTAAGGTTTCTATTAATAAAGCTGATTGAGCAGAGCAAATGCCGGACTTTATATTCTCATAAAACTCCATCATAACAATTTTGGATAATGGAAAACACCGAGAGGAACAACCCATCGTTAATGGGTCCATAGAAAGACGATCGGCAATATTTCTATAGTTTACGTGGTTTTATGGGCGCCACACCTCGCCACATAAGCCATTGTCTTGCATTATGGTGATATATGACGCCGCGGCGGGTGACAAAAAAGAGCCAGCGGTTATTTGTAAATATTTTGCAGCGTTGGTTTCACGGGAACGGTTTGTGAGGGGGAAAGGCTAATGTAATGTCCTTCCCACTCGCCTGGGCTGGAGAAGTTAAAAATAAACGACTAGAAAAAGACTAAACTTGAGTGAAAAACTGCCCTGATACTTAATCCTGAGAGAATTAGTTTCCAACTTGTGGATATATCTTCGACTTTAAATATCAAATACATAGCAAGAAAAAAAAAAACAATTCAAAGAATAATGATGGTCGACAACGTTCTACCCAATGCAAGAAAAGTAACTTGGAGTTACAAAATCTCTCTCTCTCTCTCTCTCTCTCTCTCTCTCTCTTTTCCCTTCCTGACCTCTGCCGGAAAGGCCGACTGATTACATCTGTGCATGCAACACACCGTGACAAGCCACCCCCCAACCCCCCAAAAAAAGAAAAAACAGACGACTGCTTTCTCTTTCCTCTTGGATCCTTGGAGAAATATTTTCGTCTCCGTCATGCAACTCCCTCAGAACAGTCAGTGGAAAATAGTTTCCAGGTTTGTGCAGTCGCCTAAGTGTTTGTGTATTTTCATGAAAAGATACTGAGTTTGCTGTTTTGAGCATTAAACGATTGATAGTAAATATAACTTTAAAAGGGAGGGAGGGAGAGAATCTGGAAGATGCCTTGTTTATCTCGTTTAAATGTAAGCTTAGGAAATATATAAAAAAAACATATTCCTCTTAAGCAATAAATAAGTCTTAAGAAATAAGAAAGGAAATTCGTTTTACAAAATTTAATCCAGGAAGTTCGTTTGGTCTGAAGCATATTTGAGATGGTTCAAAGAATAGAGTAGTGCAAGAGAGAAACCGTATTGATGACATTAGAAGCGTGTGTGTGTATATATATATATATATATATATATATATATATATATATATATATATATATATATATATATATATATATATAGTAAGGGTTACATTTAGTAGTATTTATATTCCATATATAAATAAGCTCATGACCTAAGCAAGGAGTGTGATAAAGGTTAGGCTTTGATGTATTGAATCAGCAGCGCCTTGGTTTGCACTTGCCTGTGATAATCAAATCCATTGTTGTGTCAAACAAGTCACAGTGCTTTCGCCTGAGAACCTATTGACCTATAACCCACAGACGTCTACGTGACTTCCTCTCACATGTTCGTCTGTCTGTATGTTATGTATGCTGAGCTAAGCTGTGCTCTCCTATACTTTTGAAATACATTTGTATCTCAGAACTCTACTTCCCCTCCTAGAATCAGGTTCTCATAACCTACCTTCTTGCCTTCTACTTAAGAGATTGTAGTTTCGCAAATACATTGTTGTTAAGTTATCATCATGATTTGTTTGACACATCTCCGCCTTTATACCCAAGAAGATACTGACTTAGAATCATCGTCGCAATCTCAGACGAGGATGGGAATATAACATCGCAGGTCAAATAACCTCAAACAGTGCGGCCTCGTTATAACAAGGCTTAGCACAACATATATATATATATATATATATATATATTATATATATATATATTTAATATATTATATATACTATATAGTATATATATAGATATATATATATTATATATATATATATATATTATATATCTATATATAATATATATATATCTATATATATATCTATATATATATATATATATAATATATAGATATTATATTAGATATGATATTATAGATATATATAGGATATAATAGAATATATATATATATATATCTATATATATATAGATATATATATAGATATATATATATATATATATATATATATATAGATATATATATATATATATATATATATATATATATATCTATATATATATATAGATATATATATATATATATATATATATTATATATATATATATATATATAGATAATATATATATATTATATATATATATATATAATATATTAATATTTCTGGTATATTTTCTCTCAAAACAGAATTAAAGGTGGAATGTTAATGCTACATATTTTGGAGACAACTGTCTCCCTCAACAGGCATGTTGTGAATGAAATGAAAGTTTCAGTATTTATACAAAGAGTTGCAGAGGTCAGCTGTTATGTCACTCCAGTCGACAGTTTCTCCTTAATCTTCCTAATCGCTGATTGGAGGAGGTTTTTTATCTGTAATATATGCGTCCCATGCTCATGCTGAGAGGTTCATCGTATCTCTTTGTTTAATCCATGCTGATTCTACCATCTGGCTTTGAAATGACAATTGCTGCCATAAATTATATGTGACACAGACCAGTTTATTCTGTGATTATGGGTATTTATGTGGTTTAAAACAGCTGAGCTCTGTTGGCCATAACTTACTGAACGTTTATGTTCCATTAATCTCTGGGGGAATGATTTACCTATAAAACCGATGTAGGATTGGACACAGTTTAGGCAAGGGATTTCGTGTACTCCCGTGTCTTTGGCGACTGGCTTTTGTTGGATGTTAATCATGGAATTGCCTGGGGTTTGGAGTTTCCAAGTGTCTTTGTCAGCGTCTTAATTCCGTCCAGGTGTGGAATTTTGATTCTATTGTTGGGCGCCTTTCTAGTCTTGTTTTGAGGGGGGACGGGAGAAGATTATGTTTTCTTTGTGGATCGCTTTCTCAATTATATTGTCAGGGTACTTCAAAAGTGACAGCTGCTTACCGATTAGTTCAATTTCCTTTTCCAGGAAATCCGGGAAGCAAATTTGTAAGGCTCTTGAGAAAAAATTGCTGGCTATGCCAATCCTGCGAGGAATGCCATGATGACTACAATAGTCAATGTATGAAAGCGTAACCATTGGTTTTCTGTGTATGGTAGATTTGTATTCTGTCGTATCTATAATAATAATAACGTCAAGAAAGGGAACTGTGTTGCCTGTTTACCATTTAACTTAATGTATACATATAAAGGCAATGGCCACGAAGGAAAAGTGAAACATAGAGTGGTGGACAGGCCTTTCGATATTAAGTCGAAAGGCCTAGCAACCACTTCGTGTTTCACTTTTTTCCCCTCTATGGCTATTGCCTTTATTAATACATTTATCGTAGAGTGTATTATCTGATGAAGTAGTCGCGCATTAAAAATTATTCAAAGAATGAAGGTGTCAGAGACATTAATTTAGTGAAAAAGAGCACTCGCTAGTGTATGCCGGCTTACTCTAGAATCTAGATTCTAGATAGATATCCTAATAACCATATAATATATACAAGCCATGCCTCTAAGGGGTTAGAATTTCTGTATCGAAATGGTCAGTCTAAAAGTTTGATATCTATGGAATAGCAGTCAACCAATACCAGCGAAGGGTTTTTACTTGCAAAAAATCAATATCCAAGAGAAAAAGGAGAACAGGGCTGTAAGTTTAACAGCAATTTTCTGTAGCCGAAAAGAAGTGCTCAGTATACGGTTCCAATTTTGGAGCGCAAGAAATTCGAAAACGTTATTGAAAGAACCTTGATACAAAAGGACCCTATATCCAGACCTCGTTTGTATTGTGGTGCGGAATATTGACACTATTGATTGCAAACCGGAATAACCCGAATATCTGATAAGAGAGGGGAGAGGAGAGAGAGAGAGAGAGAGAGAGAGAGAGAGAGAGAGAGAGAGAGAGAAAGCGAGGACCAGAGGAGAGAATCGTATCCGCCACTTGGAGATTTTAGACATAAAAGCCAGCGCTTGTGGTAATGGACCAGAGAGGGACATTTCCTAATGGGCTTCTCAAAGGCAGAAGAAATCGATGCTCGTCAGAAGACCAACTTCGCTTATTCTAAACATTTACGCTTTTGGTCTTTTTCTCTGTCAATTGTATATCTCAGT
Organism: Macrobrachium nipponense; assembly: GCF_015104395.2. Classification (NCBI taxonomy): domain Eukaryota; kingdom Metazoa; phylum Arthropoda; class Malacostraca; order Decapoda; family Palaemonidae; genus Macrobrachium; species Macrobrachium nipponense. The sequence continues at coordinate 29,354,722 of NC_087201.1, read as the reverse complement.
AATGAAGGGCAATCGAGCTTTTAAGAATATTTGTCACCGATTTATATTTTCCAGATATGTTTATTTACACATAAAGCAGTTCAGTATAGAGTATAACTCCCTTCCACTTATCCAGATTTAGAGTCAAACAGCCGTGTTTTACATGGTTTTTACAATATGTCATTCAAAGCGCCATACAAGCGATGAGCAGAATTGTCCATGAACCAATCTAAACATTTTTTACTAATATATTACCAAAGTAAGGTTTATTTACACATAAAACAGTCCAAAATAGTGTATAACTCCCTTCCATCTATCCAGACTCGGAGACATACGAACTTTTTCGCGTGTTTTTTTTTTTTTTTTTTTCGTACACAGTGCCATACAAGCGATGAACAGAATTATTCATGAAGTAGTCTAATATTTTTTAAATATAGAGTCATACAGATGTTTTTTGCATGTTTTTTTTTACAATATGTCATTCGAAGTGCAAAACAAGCTATGAACAAAATTGTCAATAAACCAATCTTTTTTTTTTTTCAGCAATACCTCTTCAGTGTATGTTTATTTAGGCATAAAACAGTCCAAGACTGTTAAAAACTCAAACACGATAATTCCTCGAAATTCGGTGGTTGGCTTCCCCCTTCCATGGCGTCTGTGAATATAAAGAGTTACATCAAAATCATCTAAAAAAAAAAAATAGTTGAATTGACTTCTAGAAATATTGTAACTAATCTAAATCACTGGAGCAATAAGTACGATAGATAGACCTTGAATTTGGAACAAAGATTATTTGTTGTTATTCAGTGAACGGTGGAAATCATATCATAAGAACACCATAGTATAAACCTAAAGAATCAAGAGCACCTCGAATACCTTGCGTTAAAAGTTCCTCACTGGACGAGTGGATTGCGTACTCGACTATCAACCTGGTAGCCCGAGTTCGCTTCCCGCTAACGCCAGCGTGGAATCAGAGGAGTTTATTTCTGGTGATTAGAAATTCATTTTGCGATATAATGGGGTTCGGATCCCACAATAATTCTTCGAGTCAACCCTTGGAGAGCTGTTCATCAGCTCAGTGGTCTGGTTAAACTAAGCTATATTTAATATCGTGCGGTGAAGTAAGAGATGAAACAGCAAAGGATGAATTGCGAACATGGATATAAGCTTTACTGAAGAGGATTACTACATTTCTGGTCAAGAGTCTTGAGTAATAAGAATTAAGATAAACGTTCCCTTTGTTTCATCCTAAAGCATGGATTAATAGCTTCCGCAATTTTACTCTTATTGTTTTCATTTTCTTATTAGACAACGTGCTGAGGACCTTAGGAAACGTTCGTCTAGAATTTCTCAGAGGAAGATTATTAAAAAAAAAAAAAATGAAATAAAAAAATAATTCATGTCGTAATGGCAGTGTGCCATTTTTCAAACACCTATATCAAAAGAGAATTATGTTTTGAAATTGTAAAGATCAATAGCTTGCTAGCGTCTGACTGCATTAAATGTTAGACAAGCTTTGGGGAGAATGAATTTTGTATATCACCCTTGTCACCGATGAGGTACATTTAGTAAAACACGTAAGTCCTCGTCAATTATGTTGGAGCTAATACATATCATGAGAGAATATCCAACGATGAGAAAACAAAATGATATTGTTAAACAGTATAAGCTCATTTAATCTGAAATACAAGTGAAGTATACATTTCATTTGCCAGCTTTATTTGATTAGAATTTAATCTAATAGATAAAACGTACTGCTTAAGAAGGAAGAAAATATCATTTCCATGCAACAAAAAAAGTAGCAATCAGAGACCAGACCATTTTTCGTTCATTGTAGTACAGGTAAAATTTTG
>NC_087201.1:29337890-29345390 GCF_015104395.2 Macrobrachium nipponense | reverse complement strand
TTGATGTCCAAAAGGCTAATCGATTACTATCTGACCACTGCTGCACGGGAAGACAAATGAATAAATGACAGAGACAAAAGAATATAAAACAGGAATAATGCGTTTTTGTAGCTTCCTGTAAAAGAAAACTATTGAGATGGCTACTTGTCTGCCCGTCCGAACTTTTTCTGTCCGCCATCATATCTTAAAACCTACTAAGGCTAGAGAGCTGTAAATTGGTATGTTGATCATCTACCCTCCAATCATCAAGCATACCAAATTGCAGCCCTCTAGCCTCAGTAGATTTTATTTCTATTCAAGGTTAAAGTTAGTCATGACCGTGAGTCTGGCACCGCTTTAGGTTCCAACAACACTTGTCCAAACCAAGCCGTAGCTGAAAGTTTCATGGACCGCGGTTGAAAGTTTTATAAAGCACTGTAGGCTGTGCAAAAAAAAAAAAAAAAAAAACTCGATTTTTAACTAGATGTAAATTATGTTTTTCTTTTTAATATTGAAGCAGAGACAAGAAACAAGAGTTAACAAGGGCAGGGAAATATTTGTTTCGATCAGTCTAGTTTGAAATCCTCCCTGAGGTATGAAAATAAACTCCAGGGACTACGCACTGCCTGGCATTTCCCCCCTTATGAAAAAAAATGACCAGTAATCCATCCTTGATCTCTTGGCTGATCGTCTTCTTACACAGCATCGCAGATGTTATAATCTCTGCGGATCAGTGAGGCATCTATTACTTCCCATTCAGTCATAACAGAACATTTCCTTTCTTTGTGAAAGTTACTTTTATTAAAGTTAACTTCAAACAATATAGACACGTCTTTTTTTTCTTTATACTAAAAAATGCTCTATCCTGGTACCCTGAAACCAATGATGATATTTATTTTACATCCATAAATATTTTAATATTACTGTCAAACAATGTACACATTTTTTCTGTATACTAACAAATTAAAACCTGGTACCCTGAAACTCATAATGGCATTTTTTTTTATTACCATAAATATTTTAACATTACTTTCAAACAATGTAAACATTATTTTTTCAATGTAAACATTATTTTTAAAAAATTCTATCCTGGTACCCTGAAACAAATGATGGTATTCTTTTATATCCATAAATGTTTTAAAATTACTTTCAAACTATGTACACATTTTTTTCTGTATACTAAAAAAATTCTATCCTGGTACCCTGAAACCCAAAATGGCATTTTTGTTATATCCATAAATATTCTACTACTTTCAAACAATGTAAAAAAAAAAAAATTCTGTATAATAGAAAATTTCTATCCTGGTACCTGAAACAAATGATGGTATTTCTTTATACCCATAAACATTATAACATTGCTTTCAAACAATGTACACATTGTTTTTCTGTATACTAAAAAAAATTCTATCCCGGTACCCTGAAACCCAAAATGGCATTTTTATATCCATAAATATTTTACCACTTTCAAACAATGTACATATTTTTTTTGTATACTAAAAAATTTCTATCCTGGTACCCTGAAACCGATGATAATATTTATTTTTCTTTTCATATCCATAAATATTTTTTTTATTTCGTCCCCTCTCTGTTGAAATACAAAATTCAGCTCTGCCAAAGAATTCATGAAATATGCATGAGAGTCATTCTCTTTTATTATTGTTATTATTAATGGTTCTGCTTTTGCACGTGTCCAGAATATAAAGTGTCAGGCAAGAATTTTCAAGAGAGAGAGAGAGAGAGAGAGAGAGAGAAGAGAGAGAGAGAGAGAGAGCGAGAGGTGATAAAAAGAAAATACTTGTTAGGAGTGAGTGTCGGGTAGAAGCAGAGTAGTGTGGAAAGTAGAGAGAGAAAGTGAGAGAGAGAGGGTAGTCGAATGAGGTAGATAAATGCTGAGAAAGATAAACAAAGAGAGTATTCAGCTCCATGCTTTCTTCAAGTATTCTCTGGGATTTTCTCTCGTGGATATTCCCATTATAAAGGCATCATTAGCAAAATGAATATGTAAACAGGTATTTCCGTTCTCATTATATATACATATACAACATTCCGTCCAGTACCCAGACACCAAGTATGTCTGTAAAAGCAGGTAACAAAAATTTGATAGATGACGATCTCTTCATAAAAGCAAATACATAAAATAAAAGCAATTGTACCATGACAAAATACTGTAAACATAATGATATGAAAGCCTTCCTTTCGTAAAACTACTAACCATAGAATTGTTTTGAAAGATATATATATATATATATATATATATATATATATATATATATATATATATATATATATATATATATATATATGTATATATATATATATATATATATATATTATATATATATATATATATATACATATATATATATATATATATATATTATATATATCATATATTTATATATATATATATATATATATATATATATATATATATATATATATATCCGTTTTAGATCATGTTTCGATTACGGAATATTATTCTCAAACAAATACATATACAATATAAGCAATATATCATGATATAATTGCTTATATTGTATATGTATTTGTTTGAGAATAATATTCTGTAATCGAAAACATGATCTAAAACGGAAATAGACATTAATTCGAAAAATTATAGTAATTAAGTTGAAATGCCAAAAATTACCTTTTGTTTGGTTTCTAAGGAAAAAGGTGGACAATTAGAGTTTCCCTGTAAATCATATCGCATCTATAATTTTATTGCTATTAATATCTTTCGCACCTGAACAATGTTTGACACAAATATCCAACACCTTCCAATGCGATGAAACACACACACACACTCACACACACACACACACACACACACACACATCTTTCAGACTGCAACTTGTCAAAGAGCCCTTACAATATTTACTACTGAATGCTGGATTTTTTAAAGGCAATGAAAGATTTTTGGGAGAGCTTGCTACTTCTAACTTGAACGGTATCTGACACATTCTACAAGTTTCCAAAATTTTCTTGAGGAGCAATGATCAATTTTGAGAGTCCTTTACAGATAACATGACTGGAAACTACTGAATCCGCAATCTGAAGAAGAGGTAAAGGATAGCAGTATTACGGTTGACGTTCGTGGCTTCTGGGCACAGTATTCCATCAGGACCAAATCATTTAGAGATAATTATTTCCAGTGTTAACTTCCCCAGTCAGTATGGTTCGAAATCTGTAGTGCTGACTGATTCAGTTGACTTCTTAACTTAGGTTTGTGCTTATTTATACATAGTATATATGTATATATATATATATATAATATATATATATATATTATATATATATATATATATACTATATATATATTATGTATAAATAAGCGATAACCCTCATTTAAGAAAAAATGGGCACTGTCCAAATGTCCATCGATACATTACTGTTATTTTTAAATTCAAACATTAAAATTAGCGAGATTCATACCAAGATGCAAACCTGTAGTGGAGTATAAAAATACCACCATCGTAGGTTGTGCGTGTCGTAAAAGGCGACTAAAAGGACAGCTGCTACCTTGTAATCTTACTGTTTCACTAAAAGGCTAGGCCCGCCGCCAATAATTGTGGAAACTGCTGCCTTGTTGCAGTGTTACATTTTAGTGAAAGGCTAGGCACACTGCCAATATCTGAGGAAACTGCTGCCTTGCAGTCTTATTTTTTAGTAAAAGGCTAGGCCCACCACCAATAACTGTGGAAACTGCTACCTTGAGTCTTACTATTTAGTAAAAGGCTATGCCCACCGCCAATAACTGTGGAAACTGCTGCCTTGCATTCTTACTTTTTAGTATAAGGCTAGGCCCACTGCCAATAACTGTGGAAACTGCTACCTTGCAGTCTTACTGTTTAGTAAAAGGCTATGCCCACTGCAATAACTGTGGAAACTGCTGCCTTGCATTCTTACTTTTTAGTATAAGGCTTATGCCCACTGCCAATAACTGTGGAAACTGCTACCTTGCTGTCTAACTGTTTAGTAAAAGGCTATGCCCACTGCCAATAACTGTAGAAACTGCTACCTTGCAGTCTTACTGTTTAGTAAAAAGGCTAGCCCACTGCCCACTGCCAATACTGTGAAAGGACTGCTACACCTTGCAGTCCTGCTTTTTAATAAAAAGGTAGGCCCACAGACGATAACTGTGGAAACTGTTTGGCTTGTAGTCTTACTGTTTAGTAAAAGGCCAGGCCCACCACCAATAACTGTGGAAACTGCTGCCTTGTAGTCTTACTATTTATTAAATGTCTAGGCCGACCGCCAGTAACTGTGAAACTGTTACCTTGCAGTCTTACTTTTTAGTAAAAGGCTAGACCTACCGCCAATAACTGTGAAACTGCTGCCTTGCAGTCTTGCTGTTTAGTAAAAGGCTATGCCCATCACTGCCAATAACTGTGGAAACTGCTACCTTGCAGTCCTGCTTTTTAGTAAAAAGGTAGGCCCACAGACGATAACTGTGGAAACTGTTGGCTTGTAGTCTTACTGTTTAGTAAAACGGCCAGGCCCACCACCAATAACTGTGGAAACTGCTGCCTTGTAGTTCTTACTGTTTATTAAATGTCTAGTCCCACCGCCAATAACTGTGAAACTGTTACCTTGCAGTCTTTACTTTTTAGTAAAAGGCTAGACCTACCGCCAATAACTGTGAAACTGCTGCCTTGCAGTCTTACTTTTTAGTAAAAGGCTAGACCTACCGCCAATAACTGTGAAACTGCTGCCTTGCAGTCTTGCTGTTTAGTAAAAGGCTATGTCCAACGCCAATAACTGTGGAAACTGCTGCCTTGCAGTCCTACTGTTTTGTAAAAGGTTAGGACCACTGCCATAACTGGAAACTGCTGCCTTGTAGTCTTAATTTTTAGTAAAAGGCTAGGCCTACCGCCAATAACTGTGAAACTGCTGCCTTGCAGTCCTACTTTTTTAGTAAAAGGCTAAGCCCACCACCAATGACTGTGGAAACTGCTGCCTTGCAGTCCTACTGTCTAATAAAAAGCCTAGGCCCAACGCCAATAACTGTGGAAACTGCTGCCTTGTAGTCTTACTGTTTATTAAAAGGCTACGCCCACCGCCAATAACTGTGGGAACTGCTGCCTTGCAGTCTTACCTTTTAGTAAAAGGCTAGACCTACCGCCAATAACTGTGAAACTGCTGCCTTGCAGTCTTACTGTTTAGTAAAAGGCTATGTCCACCGCCAATAACTGTGGAAACTGCTGCCTTGCACTCTTACTTTTTAGTAAAAGGCTAGGCCCACCACCAATGACTGTGGAAACTGCTGCCTTGCAGTCCAACTGTTTAGTAAAAGGCTAGTACCACTGCCAATAACTGGAAACTGCTGCCTTGCAGTCTTATTTTTTAGAAAAAGGCTAGGCCCACCACCAATAACTGTGGAAGCTGCTGCCAATCAGTCCTACTTTTTAGTAAAAGGCTAGGCCCTCCGCCAATAGCTGTGGAAACTGCTGCCAATCAGTCATACATTTTAGTAAAAGGCTAAGCCCACTGCCAGTAACTGTGGAAACTGCTGCCTTGCAGTCTTACTTTTCAGTAAAAGGCTAAGCCCACCGCCAATAACTGTGGAAACTGCTGCCTTGCAGACTTACTCCTTAGTAAAAGGCTTGGCCCAACGCCAATAACTGTGGAAACTACTGCCAATCAGTTCTACTTTTTAGTAAAAGGCTAGGCCCACCGCCAATAACTTTGAAAACTGCTGCCTTGCAGTCTTACTTTTTAGTAAAAGACTAAGCCCACTGACAATAACCGTGGAAACTGCTGCCTTGCAGCCTTACTTTTCAGTAAAAGGCTAGGCCCACCGCCAATAAATGTGGAAACTGCTGCCTTGCAGTCTTACTTTTTAGTAAAAAGCTAAGCCCACTGCCAACAACTGTGGTTGATGACAGCAAGGGCATGCAGTCATAAAATCCCCTTTGCCAAACCATAAACCATGCCTGATGGTGTAAGGAAAGGCGCAACAAACAACCGACCCCTTAGTGTAGGGATAACGGTAGGAACAAAGAAGATTCATACCAAGATCATTTAGATACTAAATTTCAGTTCCTGTGCTTGTATGAAAGCAGTGAGAGGATTGCTATTGTTTTAGAGTATCTATAAGGTGAAAAAGGGAGAGATTTTTCTACTCTATGAATACTTTAAACATAACCTCCTGTAGGGTTATCTTAGCAAAAAGATTTTTTCTATAGGATACAATGTATATTCGTTTTTGCACCGATATTCCCCGTGTTTCTCCCAGATGGTTTTGCGACCGAGTTCATGTGTCATTCCACCGAAACAATCTAACAACGGCGAAGCTGTGAATAAAGATTATCTAGCTCCCGCCTGCTGCTCGGGGACCTGGCATATGACAAGCCTTCGGCCCCGTTAGTGCCACATGAAACCATGACTCCCCAGGTCAATCTGAGGCGCCGGTTTACGCGCTGTAAAAGGGGATTGAGCTCTCTTCGCTCGCTTCATAAAGGCAATTCATCTCGGTGCTTGGCCAGAGCCCGGTCAATGCTTAGGTGCTTGGCATTATGTGTCATTATGTCTGTTATTGGGGGAGTTGCCAGTCATTTACCTCTCGTCGTTTAGTGGCTTCTGACTGGATATGTTGGCCATTATCGTCTTTGACTACCCTCATCTAAAGCGCGGCGGAGTCGTTTGTCCGATAAGAGGTTTTACGTCCAACGGAAAATCTTGTTGGTCTGAATGCTACAATAATCTATTTTTTTTATAATCACACTCTCGTTCGATTGACCAGTATACAAACTACTTTATTATTGCTGTTGTTGTTCTTGTTGAGAGGGTAGGAAAGCCCTATGGAGAAGTCTAGAAAGGTCTGAAAAAGGTGTTTCACGATGAGTTAAAGATACAGGAATTTTAGAATAGGATATTTAGGATTTATTTATTAGAATGAAAATGTGAAAATTGAATAATGTGCATGTTAAACAATACAGAAAAATTATTTATGATAATGTACATTTTATCATTATTTTAATTTTCATTGGTGAAGAAGGCTCTATTTGACCATAGATTTTAGCACGTTATAATTTTTTCGTGTACTGAATTTAAACTATGTTTCTCTTCGATTATTTTGTGTTTCCACTTATAATTAGGAAGACACGAACGTGTTTAATTTGTGTCCTTTTTATTTGAGCCTTGTTAGTATAACAAGTATAATAGTATAAGTAGCACCAAGTATGAGTATTAATTACAAAGACCACTTAAAATTAGGAATATAATGTTTACAACTTATGTGTAAGGGGAAAATCTTGCATGCTTCCCAAGTAAGCTGAAAGTCGCATCACGCCTAGTTATTTTACAAAAACGATATGAAGAACCGACTATGAAAATTATTCGCTAAAGAGGTGCGTAGCAACAGTGCAAAATCATAACTTCCATCGAGCAACGTTTTTTTTTTTACCATATAAAATAAATAAGAAAAATGTTAATGATTACAAAGCCTCAAAAATTTAATTACCGTTTATTATATAACATCATAAGATAAAGATGAATTCCATTACAACGCCATTTGTTGAT
>NC_087201.1:29327890-29332890 GCF_015104395.2 Macrobrachium nipponense | reverse complement strand
TACATATATATATATATATATATATATATATATTGAAAATACAAACGGGAAAAGAATTTGTAATGGGGATATATACACGTTTCGTTTCACCACGAAACTAAAAAAGAAAATTGCCATTCAATTGAAAATACAGTTTGATATTATTTCATTCCAATCTGTGCGCAGTAAGATGTACTATTTTCTCAAGCTTTGAGTGTAAGGCGACATTACTTAGAAAAAAAATTAAAACCACGGAACATACATATTACACCTATCTGGTTGAATCCTGTCTCCCTTGATACGAAGACAAGGACGTTTATTTTCGTTTCCTTCTTGTCAAACTCGACAACGAATCCCAAAAACAAACGACGACCAACAGATTATATAATTCATGAATACGAAATATCCGGGATCCCATAATGACGGAGAATATGAGAATTGGATTGATATCTGAGAAGTCGTCTCAACAATCAACTTCGTCTTATCGGTTTGTTATCGTTAAACAAATGCTGGTTTTGATTGCTTCCGGTTTTAATGGTCGTTCCTCGAGGAGCCTTACATGGAACCGCGCTGTTGTATTGGCTATGATGCATTATACAAGAAGGGCTTCGTATCTCCCTATTTTTAGGAAGATTTAAATTCAGGGATTATGGGGATGTTATTCACAAATACTTGTTAGTCTTCTATTGTAGATCTGGGTATATTTATAAATGCAGTAAGATATCTGGAGAACTGTGCACACGAGCTAATCAACACAAACATTGAACTACGGCACCTCCGTAACGAAGCTATAATACTGACAATTAAAAGCCACAGTAGTGTTAAAAATGCATTTTTTTCTAACACTACTGTGGCTATTAATTGTCCATACAATCATAAACAAGAGATGCAGAGAATGCATGTGAGGAAATATTGACCGACTTTCAACGCTGATACATGAAACGATGCCATAGAGAACACTAGGAAAAAAAACAACAACAGAATGGAGCCCCAAACACATAGAATGAGGCGCAGATTTATAATTAGAGACGTAGCGTGACCCATATCTAAGATCCGTATGACAGAGGACGAGAGAAAGAAAATTAGCAACAAGGCGATGGCCCTCGGCCTGGCACGCAATGAACAAAAGGAGATTGGACAGTGTTGCTAACGTTGTCGAAGGAAACAGATGTCAACGTTGAAACAAAGGTAAGCTATTACTGGAACGACGTCGAATTTTGCAGCAGCCTCATGAAGGTGTAATATTAGTCTCTGTAAGTTCATTGTTAGTTTTTCTAAGGCAGTGCTGAATTGTTTTCGTTGTTCGCCATGCTGTCAATTCCACGAATTCTGTTGCAACAGTTTCGATACTTTTTCCTCTCATAAACAAGACAGGAGACAGACCAAAAGCTCCCATAGAACGTCAAAGGCAAAAAATGTTTACCAAAATCGAGTGTTATACGTAATCAGCAGATAGAAAAATAATGGAAAACAATTCGGATTAGAGTTCAGGATAATATCTTAACTTCCAGCGATATCTTTTCTATTCCATAATTTTTTGGAAGTATTTTATTATCCTGATATTCCATTGATTCTTTATCATTATTACTACTGTAATTTCTCTGTTTGTCTCTTTAATTCTTGTTACTTTGCTCTTCTTCTTTTTGCCACAATATGTTATTTTACTCGCAGCCAACATTCTATTAAAATTTTGAAATAACGTTAATGGAGAAACAAATCCACACTTATGTAAACGTACATATTATATTTAAATTTAAAACTTTAAGGACAGCTTTCGGGATCTGTTCGGTTCCCCTTATCAATGAGATTGATAAGGGGAACCGAACAGATTCCCGAAAGCTATCCTTAAAGTTTTAAATTTAAATATATGTACATTTATATAATTGTGGATCTGTTTCTCCATTTGAAGACTCGTGCTACTATGAAGATTTTTTAATAACGTTAATATTGTTCAATATCAATAAACATCTTCGGCTGGACTTCGCTCTCAAACGACTTATTTTTCACAATTCTCATGCCGTCAAAATTGACGGGAAAACGTGTTGGAAGCTATGACAACATTACAGAACTTTTGTTCTGTATTAGACCACTGAAAGCAGCGACAGTAAGGCTTGGTTAATTGAACCTGAATTCGTAATGCGAGATTCGACTCTGTTCGCAATCACGGTGATTAAAATTTGAAAGGTCACTTATATGAATTATGTGTAACTGATCCTATAGAGTTGCTATTCAGTCCAATTACATTATGCTTATGTAAAACAATCGCTCCACGCGCCTATAGCAAATAAGGCTTGGTCTACATTTATAATTAATGTATAGCGTACATATTGGAAGATGTTTTTTTTTCCTTTTATGTGTGTTTAAAACTCCTGAAAAATGTTTCTTTGGATTTAAAAACGTTGCCTGGATTCTGTTTGTTTTAAAACTAAATGAGTATTTATTTATGAAACTAGGCGTGATCCGACCTACAGCTTACTCAAGGCGCGTGTTAAAATCTACGGTCAAATAGAGCGTTGTTTCACCAACGAAAATGTAAATAAATATGTTATATTTTATTAGAAATATTTGTTCTATACTGTTTAACATGCACGTTGTTCATTTTGTACAGTTTTCATTCTAAGAAATAAATCATAAATATCCTATCCTAAAATTCTTGTAGCTAACTCAACGCGAAACACCTTTTTAGACCTTTTTAGGCTTTTCCATTGGCTTTCCTCTCCCCCCCCTCCCCCCACCCCCCACCCCCCAAACATAACAACAGCAAAGTAGTTTGTAGGCTTACTGCCCGAATAATGGAAAATCACCACACAAGTCATGCTTGTAATGCCGTGTATAAAATTCTATTTGTGATTATGACTACTCCTACACCGACCTAATAGACAGATATCACAATATGATATCTGTCTGTTACGCGTAATAGACAGATATCATGTTGTGTAATAGACAGATAACACAACATGAATAAGCCAACATGAATATTTTGTAAGAAGAGGACAAACATCAAAGTGAATATTGTACAGCTGAAGCTCCCTTGGCTCTCATTTGAAAGTTTTGCACTGGTTTCTTATAGGTACCTGTAACTTGAATTCGAAGCCTAAAGCTCTCTGGCTCCTGGTAAATCAGTAGGATGGATTATGGGTCGGTTCCTGTACTTCAACGAACCATAGTTCTACAATCAGCAGTCTGAATAAGTGTTTTCCTGTTTCACCTTCGGAAAGCAACGGAAGAAATTCGAGGCTTTCTTTATCATATTGTGAGCTCCCCTCCGTATGATCCATCTGATTGCTTGAGCCTCTTCTTTTGAGATAACGCCTTAGGTCATCATGTTAGATATAAGGAATCCTCCGATCCTTGTTATTTTCCTTTCGGACTGTATTTATCTTTGATGCTTTTTTGTACATATGCCTTCCTCGTATCAGTTTTAATTACTACGCATCATTTTCTGTTACGTTCCATAGGCACCTGGCCTTATACTTTGATCAGCGAGTGAGTGCCAGGTTTATGTAAGCACTGAGGATCACCCTCTTGTAAGCACGGGCCATTTTCTTCTTGCATTACGAACATAACTTTTGAACCCGCTGCTTTCTTCTTCAGCTATTGTATCTAAGAAAGGACACTTCTCCTCATCTTCTTGGTCCTCTCACCAGGTAATCTTGATACAGATTTCGTTAGGGGTCTTCCTGAAAGTATTGAATGTCTTCCTCATCGATGGATGTCACAAAAATATCGACTATGAAACTTGCGTAGATGAGAAGATGTCGAACACTTAACCATTACTTTAGGCGTCTGCTATTCTAAGCATTGGTCAAGCATGTAATAATTGTTTGATTTGTGAATGCTAAAACTGGCGTTGCAACACTTATGTTATTGACGGCTTAATATAATTTAAAAAGCAACTAAAAAGATCTATTTAAAAGGAAGTTCCATGCAGGAAATATCTAAAATTATACATATTTAATCATATTCACATATACAACATATGTTACGGTAACATTGTGAAACTATGGAATTCACGAATTCCTCAAGACCGTGTTTTCAGGAAGAATGCGAAGGGTGAAATCTTCTGATTTTCAAATGGGTTCAAGAATAACATTTGTAGAAACACGTACGCTTCAAATATTGCAAGAAAGAATTATATCAAGTAAACACATCTTGCTTAGACAATCAGATACATATATCTGAGTGTCTCAGAACGTGACGCTGATGTTACTACACTTGAATAAATACGAAAATGTACAGTAAATGAGTAATAAAATGGATGGATTCAGTTTTGCCACTTCAATAAAGAGAGAGAGAGAGAGAGAGAGAGAGAGAGAGAGAGAGAGAGAGAGAGAGAGAGAATACCAATCTTGTCAAAAAATACAAGAATAACCCCTTCCCAGTTCTCAGTACTTATTTCCTTTATAGCTTCAAAGAAGAAATTAATGAGCATGTTCCAGCGAACAAGGTCGTAAGTCATTTACTGAGTAGATGACGTCGAACCGCTTGGAAAGGTTCGTTTAACTGAGAGTGGGTGGCATTTCCAGCTAGCACAGGAGAATTATGCCAGTACCACCTCAGACACTTGAACATTTAAGACACCAACCAACGTTAAAACACAAATTAGTCGAAGTCCGTTGTCGAAAATCACCGTATTACGTTTCATTCCTTTATTCTTTATACCTAAATCCTCACAATTCTCATCCCTAACACGTGTTCGAAGATCGTCGGGCACGAAACCTTTCGAAAACAGAAAGACAAGACTCGCAACCCCCAACCCCCAACCCCCCTCCCCAAACCACTAATTAAAATCATCTAACTTGCACCACGTACGCTCATCATTTCATTTCTAAAAAGTAGATTTATAGTGTCAAAAGCACTTGGAGATCGATGCCATTTACTTTTTACTTCAAAAATACGTTAATAAATTTTTTTATAATAATTCATTTTATCTGTGTAAATAGATCGTAATGTATATACAGTATCACAAATTGTAAGGACTGTAAATGTATATTTTCTGAATAAAAAAAAGTACTGTTTCC
>NC_087201.1:29317890-29325390 GCF_015104395.2 Macrobrachium nipponense | reverse complement strand
CTTGACTACAGGTTTTTATAACTCTGAAGAATTTTTACTACTCTATAAAAAATGGCTTTGTCTGCGAGTCCGCACTTTCCTGTCCGCCCTCAGATCTTAAAAACTACTGCGACCAGAGGGCTGCATATTAGTATGGTAATCACCCACCGTCCAATCATCAAACACACCAAGTTGCAGCCCTGTAGCCTCAGTAGCTTTTATCTTATCGAAGGTCAAATTTAGCCATGGTCGTGCAACGCTATAAGACAGGCCACCACGGGGCTCATACAGCATTATACGCTGTTCAGAAAACTCGATTCCTTTTTACCCGTTGGGTGAAAACAAAATAACAGTAGTAAAGTATACTTAACACTGTGTTCGTGCAAGGTATGTATTCGTACGTGCAAGTATCTGTACAGGCGTGTAATCTAGCAGCAGCGGGGCCAGCTTTATTTGTAGGTTCTTCTCGCGAGGCTTTCAATTGAGGTAAAAGGCGATCCGAACCTGAATCTTGGTCGCTTTCCGTAAGATTGGAATGTGAGGTCCCCGAAGCCCTCCAAAGTGATCCTTAGTTACCCATAATACTGTCAGGTGGGACGATAAGCCTACAGGAGTCCTTAACCGATGCAACAGTATTTTGTGAGGTGGAAATCCTTTTAACCGCTGGCGCTGGCCTTCGCTGATGGAAAGGAGAACCTTGAAGGGGAAAGTAAATGCTAGAGGTCAAAAAGGAAAGGAAACTCATGAAGTGAAAGAAAAACTAAGGCTAAAACACAAAGGAAATGAAGGTGAAATAAGGGAAAGGAAGACATAATGAGGACAAGACCACTTGACCTAGAAAGGGATGTCAATGATTTGGTGAAAACCTTGAGGATAAAAGGAAAACGTCTGTTGGATTAGAAACTCATTATACAAAAAAAGAAAAATTAAATTATGATGAAAAAAAAACATTTAGTGAAGAGAAATTCTCTGGGGAAAAAATCAGAATAAACTCCTTTGAGAAAAAATCTTGAACGGGAAAAATTGTACTGAACGAGTGACAATGAGAGGAAACAACTGAATGAAAGATAGAGCCTTTTCCAGAACTGGCCTTAGAGATCCGTAAGAAAATATAGGGGTGGCGGAAAGAACAACTTGAGGGAGGAAACGAGACCTTCAGAGTAAACCGCAGGTTGTATGATAGACAATCGATGCTAAAAAGTGACGCGTCTGATTCAGACATGCATGAGTATAATCTTTCTTTTCTTGAGTATACTCTTTCTTTTTTTTGAGTATACTCTTTTCTTTTTTTATACGATCAACAATTCTTGCTAAGTTGTTAATGTGATGTTTGATCTACCCCTAATGCTACTAGTAATAGTGGAGTTTTTGTAGCAAGGATATTTGATAATTGTGTACAAGAAACAGACGACATTTTTGTCATAAAATAATCAATAAAATAATAAATAATAATAATAATTAATAATTAATAATAATAATGATAATAATAATAATAATAATAATAAATAATAATAAATAAAACTAATAATAATAATAATTTAATAATAATAAGAATAATAATAATAATAATAAAATAATAATAATAATAATAATCAAAATTTAAACAAAAAGAATAAAAATTAAAATATGTAAATAAAAATAATTGAAACAGAAATGATAGAATAATAATCAGCTGTGAAGGGAGAGTCATCTTATAATCCTATTTTCTCGTCAGTTTGATATTTTTCCTTCTTTTCTTATTTTCGTGTTTAAGTCTAAACTGGAGAAGAAAGCTCCAAAAGAAAATATATCTTTCCATCTTCAAAAAGTAACATGAGGAGGGATACTGGTAGACAAACTTGCCTTGTTTTACCTACAAAATGGCCACTAGTGTTTTTTATATATATTTCAAAAAGAGCAGCTCAAGAAGCTATTTGCTAAAATGCCGAATAGCATTTTTTTCATGTTTGTGATGTTTTGTAACTAATGACTTGGATGCCAATCATGTCAAATGAATAAATGAATTCTAGTGCACACAGTTACTCAACAAGATGCTTAATTGTAATTTATTTGAAATGCTAGTTCGCATCGATCTGGGTCTTTCAAATCACGATGTTAAAGAAGCACTTTTTTTCACTTGGCTAAGTTATGCGTCTGCTATAAAGAAACCACACCCAAAATTCAACCCCCTTTTTTTTTTTATCCGCTCAACCTCCCTCTCCGCCCAAACAAGTGAGATAAAAGAAAGAGGGCGAAGAGGAAGAAAAAGAATAAAAAAAAGAAAAAAGGCGGCAAAAGAGTCAACAAATTCCCGACTGCAATTTCCTTAGTGAAAGAACCGACGTTCAAAAGGTACCATCCATCTCGAAGGCTTCCTCGGGATTTGTACCGAGGTCCCACAAGTGGTCTTAAGCTCGGGCCAAAGACAGCATCTGGGACCTCCGAGTCCATGCCATTATCCACGTGAAGAAGAAGAAGCAGAGACGACCTTTCGGAGAAAACACTTGATTTCTATCTCTCTCTCTCTCTCTCTCTCTCTCTCTCTCTCTCTCTCTCTTACCATATATTACCCAAAACGAAACACACTAACACAATATATATATATATATATATATATATATATATATAGTATATATATATATATATATATATATATATGACTGGTAAAAATGTTCTGTTACAAAAAAATTCCATCTAATAAAAGGAGTCCATAAAAACACCAAAATAAGAGAGAAAAGTACTATATTTCAGAGACTGCTGTCTCCCTCTTCAGGTAGATGAATGAGAAAAGTTTACAGAAAAGGTGGTATTTATACCAAGAGGTCCATCCACAGGCAAGCCAATTTAGGTCACCCCCGCTGATAATCTTCCTTTAATCTTCTTAAGCATTGGTTGAATGAAAACCTTGTCGATCGTATCTGAAATCCATGCTCCTTTTGAGATGTTCATTACCTGCTTGTCTTTTATTAAGGCCGATTCCATCATTTGACTCTTGCACCGGCAGTTGCTTCTATAAATTACACGTGACAAATTCCAGTTTATTCTATGGTTATGTTCATTTATATGGTTGAAAATAGCTGAGTTCTGTTGTCCATACCTAACTGACCGTTTGTGTTGTATTAATCTCTGGGGAAGTGATTTACCTGTAAATCTGATGTAAGATTGGTCACAGTCCTGGCATGGGATTTGGTAAACCCCAGTGTCCTTGGGAGATGTCTTTTGTTGGACGTTAATCAGGAATTTGGCTGAGGTATTTGGGTAAGTAAATGCAAAAGGGTTAGATTTTCCGAGGGTCTAAGTCACCTTCTTAATCGAGTCCAGGTGAGGAATTTTTATTTCATTGTTGGGTGTGTCTCTGGTCTTAACTTTAGAGGGTTGGTAGAAAATTATGTTTGCTTTGTGAATTGCTTTCTCAATTATATGGTCAGGATACTTTAAAGACAAAAGTTGCTTGCGAATTAGTTCAAATTCTTTTTCCAGGATATCTGGGGAACAAATTCGTAAGGCTCTTAAGAACGGGTTGCTGGCTAAACCTATCTTGATAGTAATGTCGTGATAGCTAAAGTAGTGAATGTATGAAAGTGAGAACGTTGGTTTTCTGTATATGGTAAATTTGTATTCTGTCGTGTCTCTGATTATTTTGTTGTCTGTTTCCCATTCAACTTTAAATTTGATGCTGGGCACTAATGCGTTTAATTTTGAGAGGAATTCATTAAAATTGACCCACCTATTATCCCAAAATGTTAGAATATCATCCACATATCTCATCCACAGCATGTTTTTGGGTTTTATTGCATTTATTACTGTAGTTTCAAAGTATTCCATGTACAAATTGGCTAAAACAGGACTTAAAGGACTACCCATACTAACACCCAACTACAAACCCGAAATTTTTGCTTGTAGTGACCTGATTCCCCGAATGAAAATAATACGTTATCAGATGCACATAATTCAACTAACCTTTATTATTTTGTCAAGCGCCAACGGAAATGATCTGAATAGGGGATAATTTTTCCCTTATTAGAGATATATATATATATATATATATATTATATATATATATTATAATATATATATGGTATATATATATATCTATATATTATATAGTTATATATACACATATATATATATGTATATAATATATATTATCATATATAATATATATATATATATATATATATACATATATATATGTATATATATATACTATATATATATATATATATTATATATATATATATATATATATAATATATATATATAATGTATGTATGTCTATACATATTATAGGTATATTATATCTAGTATATATATATATATATATATATAGTATATATAAATATATATATATTATATACATATGTATAGTATATATATACATATATATATGTACAATAATATATATACATATATATAATGTATATATAATATATACATCATATATATATATAGTATCTATATATATATCTATATATATATATCATGTGTTTGTGTGTTTTGGTTTGGGTAATATATGGTAAGAGAGAAAATAATATATATATATATATATATATATATATATATATATATATATATATATATATAAGTCATATCACATTACCGTGATTCATATACATATATCGAGCTACAATGTCCTTTAATATCTAATTCGCTCTACCTCGGAATTAATATATTTTCATATATGCTTAACCGAAGGGGAATTTTTTTTCTCAATAATAGATTTACCTGTACTTGGGCGCGAACGCAGGTACATTACGTATAAATCCAGGAACGTCAGTGAAGCTATACCACCCAACCACCGCGAGAGGCTTAAAAAGGTTTATGCCGTCTCTCACCTCAAATACTTTCTCGCGCTGAAGTATTAGTTGGTTTGGAGACAACATTAACCCGCCTCGACTCCGGTAGTTAAGTAGCGCTTTTGACAACACGTTAGCATTTACATAAGTCATATCACATTACCGTGATTCATATACATATATCGAGCTACAATGTCCTTTAATATCTAATGCGCTTATATATATTATATATATATATATATATCTATATATATATAATATATATATATATATATATATATACACATGAGTACCTGCATCTCCAACTGCATGCCGTTCCTCCGACCAGTCCCTCATTGGACGAGCGGGTTACGTGCTCGCCAACAGATTCAGCAGTCCCAGTTCGATTCCTCGCTCCACCAATGTTGAATTACTGGAATCTATTTCTAGTGATTAGAAATTCATTTCCTGATATGATGTGTTTCTGATCCTAAAGTATAGGTCCCGTTTCTAGGTAACCAACTGGTTCCTAGCTACGTGGAAATATCTTAATCCTTCGGGCTAGCCTGAGGAGAGCTATTCATCAGCTCAGTGGTCTGGTTAAACTAAGATATGCTTAACTTCGTTCTTCTGAACAGGGTTTGTCCCGGCAACGATGGCATGAACGAACATAACAACAGCATATCTACCAGTCACTAACACATTAATGCTTCAACAGCTGTACCACAGCGATGGTATTAACTGCTGGAGATAATTGTTCTAGGAAATCTCAGTCTTTTGGGATTCTGATGAATCGTACTCCAATGTAGAGAAGATCTTTGCAAAGAAGAGTTCTGAACCCCTTGTGGGAGTTGGTACCTTGCGAATGTCGAACAGGTCTCTCTCTCTCTCTTGAGCCATGGACAGCTATATACTACACCTGGGCAGTCAGGTTACTGAGGAATGCAACTGAGGTGTTATTATATACAACTGAGACATTGCTGCTCTAGGAAGTTATAGTTCCTCACCGAACGACTCAGTTGCGCACTCGCCTACCAATCTGGTAGCCCGAGTTCGCTCCTAGCTGCAGCCAATGAGGAATCAGAAGAATTTATCTCTGGTGATTAGAAATTCATTTCTCGATATAATGTGGTTCGGACTCCACAATAAGCTGTAGGTCCCGTAGCTAGGTAACCAATTGGTTCCTAGCCACGTAAATGAAAATCTAATCCTTCGCGACAGCCCTAGGAGAGCTGTTCATCAGCTCAGTGGTCTGGTAAACTTAGATATACTTAATTCACGGAAGTGATAAAGGTTTATGGTATTAGTGTAATGAATTTAAGGTAGCGGACCCATATTTCCTGGGGTAAGAAATTTCGTGACCCTGCCCCCACCCAACAGATATTGCAATGAAAATTAAAATCATAAGAACAGAATAAATGATAAAAGGTAGAAAACGGTCATAAATAAAAATAAAGACTGTAAATGATGGAGGAATGTTGCTGAGAGACAGACAGACAGACAGACAGACAGACAGAGACAGAGACAGAGACAGTGACAGACAGAGAGAGAGAAACGATCAAACTGGAATAAGGTGTACTGGCCTTCCCCAGCAACCAATCTTCTTTATCTAAAAGAGGATTTCTCCTCATCGGAGTAGTATTACATATCCTTTTTTTTTTTTATTTAAATCGGGTTGTTTTTACGACATGTCTTCTTACCAGACTGATAAGAAATGTCTTTTTATTTTCCCAGGATTTCTCTTCAGAAAGACCTTTAGCCCATTTCTTCACAAAGACGCTGAAATGATGTGGACACGAAAATGGAAAAGATGCGAAGGATTAGCGGCGACCCGTCAACATGATTATCTCAAGTTCAAAGAGAGAAATCCCTTTACGTCGATCCGAACATCCGCAGGATAATCCTTTCAAATTGCTCATATGCAGTGATATCGGTCCATTCGCTTATTGGACGCGCAATATTACCCAGACAAGATTGTGAAGGTCTTTGCTCAACATTAATAACAATCTGGTCATTGGATTATGAAACATAAACCTGGAACGACGCCTGGCAGATGGCCTATAATTATTGAATAAGAGGCTGATCTGTTGGGGCCTGCTCTGTAATCATTTTAGTTCCTCGTGCATCGAGCAGTCGGGGGGCGAGCACCCCGAACTTCCGCAAAATATAATCAATATGAATTCGCCTGCATGTGTGAGTGATCTACTCCTGGGAAAAGCTTTGGTTTCAAATTTCCAATTTATCGTGAGAGGTGAGAAACAAGGAGGATACGAGAGAGAGAAAGAAAAATATCTCAAATAAGGAAGATTCCTCTCCTTTTTTTTTTTTCCTAACTACCAGCTGCAATTGCGTGCTATTGAGTTCCTGAGCTTTGATTTTCTCCAGTCTTGCCGAGAGTGGAAGTTTAATCAGGGGAAGGAATTTGCATTTCCCCAAGATTAAGTGAAACTACGAATCTCCTTCTCCTCAATTCTCAAACCGTTCTGGAAGATGTCCAGGGTCCAAAAGAAACTCTCTTTAAATATTTCATGGCGACGACCTTTTATTTATTCTTTTTTCAGTTGGGAGTTTTCTAAATTTGATTACTACACCCTTGGTTCGCTGGAATATTACGTGGCACGCTAGCAAAGTCAAATATCTTTATTGCCTACTGAATAGAAACTTGATTTTTGGATACTTTTCTGTGTGCAAAATACCTCTTAAAAATTAAAAGAAAAATAAAAATCAACCAGTATAGAACTTATCGCTTACTTGGGGAGTAAACCTC
>NC_087201.1:29305390-29312890 GCF_015104395.2 Macrobrachium nipponense | reverse complement strand
CATATATATATATATATATATATATATATACATATATATATATATATATATATATATATATATATATAATATATATATATATATATATATATATATATACATTGTTATGAACCGTCTTAATGGTTCATCAGGTTCTTTAAGATTTAGAACATTCGGGACTCGAAAAACTGGCAGAGATAGAGCCCAGCAACGGAAGGAGGAACTAAACAAGCAAAATAAAGTTAATTACCTTAAACTAATTTATTACAATTACATATTTACACCTTTATACAAATGAGTCAGTACGTCAGTCAATACACTTAATCACATCATCCAAAACTGAACATATAAAATGACTCAAATAAAAGCAGCATAACAGTCCACAAATCAAAAATTTAGTCACTCAAAATAGGTCTGAACCAGATTTAATATTACTTCAAAGTTAAAGAGAACATTTACATAATTATATGCAACGTTGTTTAAATTAATGATCAGGCACAAAATTAAACACGAATATTCAAAATAATCTAGCAGCATTACTCCAAATTACTCTAGCATCAAAATTAAATATAAAGACAGTTAACCACCAGCACTTAAATCATCATTCAAAATATGAAAATAATAAACATCGTAAGTGAGCAGTAAAATATGACATTACTTAAATGGGTGACTTCTAAACAATAATGAGAATTGGGCAAAACAAGGCATCATTAGGTCAACCTACAAAGGTCACACTCCACCTAAGGAGATTACAGCTTACGACACAGCAACAACAGAAACCTATACAGAAGGTCATCAATACAGCTCCACGCTGCCAATGAGGTTAACCCTCCACACAGTGTCGCTCCCCAGCTGACAAAAATACACCAATGATGCCCAGTGGAGCCACACTCCACATGACGTCGTTCTCCATGCGACGAAAACACGCTAATTCCGGCAATGGCTGCTGCCCAATGAGGTCACACTCAACACCTCTCGACGGCGAAAACACGCTAATGCTGGATAAAGGTTGCCGACCTCCAACTCGAAGTCATACTTCGTGCGACGGCTTCTCACCAAATAACCAGGTGTCCAGTACCTGACGCTGCCCCATGCTGGTCCACAAGTAATCATACCCGACTGCCTCTGACTGACTGACTGACTGACTGACTAAAATCAGACATCGTCCGACACACGTCATCTAACTTGACCCTCCAAAAAAAAAAACAGGTTAATGGTTATCAGTTAAACATGCAATACTAAGAAACAAGCGAAATACGCTTGTTCCAACAAAGCCACTTAACCTGACAATATATGTATATATATACGTGAGAGTACAGTACGTTAGCAATCCATGGACACAAGTCATGAAAGGAGTTGGAACAAAACTACTCCCGTACCTGAGGCTTTTCCCCGGCAGGCTAATTTTACCCAACTGCCCGACAGACCGACCAACGAGTGAATTGCTAACATTTCATTCAAGTTACCCTTTCCCCGTGAGATAGAATGAAAACGCGCTTCACATATGAACCGAACCCCTAGTAAACTCTCAATTGAAAGACTGGGTTTTGATCATCCTAATGTTAGCCAGGATTTTAAGGAATCTATTTCTATGAGACACGTGTTCATGGGTTCATTTCTATATATATATATATATATATATATATATATATATATATATATATATATATATATATATATATTATCGTTTGCCAAGAGAATGCAAAAAAATTTTAAAAAGTATGTTTTCGGACGCAGGTGCACTTTGGCAGTTACCGTCAGGTACTACGATGAGGTGAAGATTTTTCCGTTGCTTGGATCTTTAAACGATAAATGACGAAAACAAATAAAGGAATATTCAGTTCGAATGGCCTTCCGTGGGATATTCGATTTGAGATGATGAACAAATCTTGAATGTGTATTACCATACTGCATGAAATTTGGTCAGTGACAACGACGTGCCACCTCATAATGATGAAAGTTTAACTCCTAATAAAGCATGCCTAACAATTGGAAAATTGCTAAGGTTTCTGTCGATTTAATTAGGAAAATTAAAAAAAAATATATGAAAGCTGTTTATCTTGGCTTTAACCTGACAGTCTTCATAATCATATTCGCTACATAAAATCTTTCACCATAAAAGCAGATGCTTTCTTATGCCTCAGGAGTATGAATAAGTATTGTATATGTCTCGGCATATGGCCGTAAATAAAAGATATATGTGAATTTGACTTGGTAAAATAGTTGACACAAAAAGCAAACGCAGCGCAGTCTCAGAGCCGAGTCCATTGACGGGTAGGCGTATATGTAGGCAATTGCTATGGGATCCCAGAAGGTTAGCTTCTCCCCGGAGGAGTTCTTAGCAATTATAGATAGGCCTCGCCCAAGAGAAATGCATGGACACATGCGCCAGTCACTTGTGTATTCTCATTAACACCGTACATGATTTAGTAAATATATACCCAAAATTTTCGTTTTGTCATCACTTTCTTATATCAAGCTTTGGTATCAGAAAATATCGTCCAAAGAGTATGGGCATTATGAATTTTGATACTGGCAAAAGCGTTAGGAATATTTAACCTTCATCCGTTCTCAATAAATACATGAATTTGTAGAACATTTTCCTAATAACGCATGAAATTAGGATGAAATAAAGCAACTGTTCAATTAAATGAATAAGTATTGATATCAAGACGTATCATTTTCTTTTTTTCTAATAAAAGTATACTATTTCTTTTGGACCAGTTTAATCGCCAATCGAAAAGGACAGATCCGTCGCTGCAGGAATGTATTTCACGTTCCCAACGTTCGAAAGTATCACAGGAGACGGACTAAGTGACCCTAATGAACGGGATTTTAAGACGAGGAGAAACCCACCCTATAATTTCATCCGGAAATGTGATAGTGTTCGCAGAGCGGTCGATACATCGGTAAGAAAAGTCGTTGACTTATTCGGCAGTACAATGGTCCGCTCTAGTCCCCCGAGTGACACAGTTAGTTGGAGCAAGCAGTCCCTTTAGGCAGAGCCGTCGACAGGCCAGAGATAGAGAGCCTCGCTTTCCGTTCACTATTTCTTTTTGCCAGGGGAGCATTTCTCTCTCTCTCTCTCTCTCTCTCTCTCTCTCTCTCTCTCTACGATTTACGGTTGGAAGTCCTATTCTTAATACTGTCCAAAAAACAAAATAGCATTTTTGTATTTGTTTTGCTAAGGAAGCATCTATCTCTCTCTCTCTCTCTCTCTCTCTCTCTCTCTCTTCTCTCTCTCTCTTTTCTCTCTCTCTCTCAATATATATATATATATATATATATATATATATATATATATATATATATATATATATATATATATATATATATATATATATATCATATGTGTGTGTGTGTGTGTATGTGTGTGTGTGTGTGTGTGTGTGTATTATACTGCACAAAAATACATACAATCTCTTATTTCTTTTACCAGGAGAGCATTTCTCTCTCTCTCTCTCTCTCTCTCTCTCTCTCTCTCCTCTCTCTCTCTCTCTCCACGAATTTACGCTTGGAGGTCTATTATCAATACTGCTCAAAGAACCATACAGAATTTCTTATTTGTTGTTGTAAGTAAAATCGCTGTTCATTTCCAGCATCCCCGGGACAAACAGTATTACGTATTACCATTACACTTGCACTTTGAATAACTCCATTTACATAGGAAGATAAAGGTGAACAGGACTGTCTGTGTAATCTCGTATGTTTTATAAGTGTAATAGTCCCCACCCCCAGGAAAAAAAAAAAAAACTAATGGGGACCGCAACCACCTTCAAATTATTGAGCATCCCCATGTCCCAACATCCCCCCCCCCCCCCCTCTCCTTCCTCGACCCCTCACCACACTTCCATCACTCACACGAACATAAATCCCACACTCAAATTACTCTGAAGTCTCTTCTTGGAAATAACCTAACCTAATCCAACCTAACCTAATCTAATCCAATCTAACCTAACCCACCCTAAGTTGACCTAACCAAACCTAGTGGCAAGGTAAAAAATTCGGGGCTTTTGCAATACTAGTATACATCTCGGGAATTTGCATCCCTGCCAAGCATTCTTTGCCACAGGGAACGAATCGCAGAGCACGGGTGAAGGATTCACATCCCTAATAGTCACATCTTTTTGCTTTAAATGTTTGGAAGAAACAGAACTGCATTGACCTACAATAGACCCGATAGAACAAATTTTTTATTATGGTAGTATGATTGCCTTGTCGTTCCAGTTTATTATAATTTGTATCCGGAGAATGTATGTGTTTACGTCTGAAATTTCGTCCACATACGTAAGTGAGAAAGGATGCTGAGAAAGTAGGGTTAATGAAAAAGTTAGTGTGCGAAGCTTTCTTGATTCCGGGTTTTGCCGTTTATGTTCATCCGTATCGCCTAAGAAGGGTAGGTGTAGCTTATCACTACTTAGCCTAGTACTTTCTTTTAAAAATAACAGAACACTCATTTGCTTCCTTTCATGTTAGCAATGAATTGGAGCAAGTGGCTTACATAGAAAAACAAGGAGTAATCCGCCTTTCAGATTACTTGGGTCGCGTGCTAAAATCTATGGTAAAATAGCGTGTTGTTTCACCAACGAAAATTTAAATTAATACGCTAAATTTTATCAGAAATCATTTTTCAGTACTGTTAACATGCTCTTTATTTTTTTTTCACTTTCATTCTAATTTAATAAATAAATCATAAATACCCTATCTCAATATTCCTGTATCTTTAACTCAACGCGAAACACCTTTTCAGGACGGACCTTTTTAGGCTTTTCAATAGAACTTTCTTAGACCCCAGCATGAACAAAAACAGTAAGAACAAGATCAACAACAACAACAAAGTAGTTCGTAGGCTTACTCCCCGAGAAACCTTATAAAAGTAAATTTGGTTAGCTGGAACGATGGTTTACGCCAGATCCAAATGCATCGTCTTAAGAATCATTGCATTTTAGTAGTTTTCTTAAACACAAAGCCTCGAGAAATAGACTTAATTTGACAGATACATTCCATCTGATTAAAGGCAAACGATTATCGTGATTCACTGGCCAAGGTTTTGGCACCTGTAGCCTAAATGGACTCTTTGAGCATCAGGAGATGAATGGCTAAGGTGTAAAAATGGTTGCCAAACTTGGGGTCATGTAGCAGAACGCAGGGGCCCAAGATCTGAAGATATGTTTGTATAAAACCAGTCATGGGTTATGCTTGGCTGTGGGCCGTGGGCCATGAACAAGTTTCCTGTATGAAAAGTGGGTAAAGACCAGTAAAGGTTAGGGAACCACTGTGTTTAATGAAACCTACTACTATGTTTACCACTGCCCACTCGCCTCTACACTTCATTCTTACGTTTGTCATTTTCTAAAGTTTTTATATAATTCTGTGATGAATTGTATCCACTATCCGTCCTCACTTTTCTGTCCGCAATTTTTTCTGTCCGCCTTCAGATCTTAAAAAAGAACTACTGCAACTTAGTATATTGATCACCCACCCTCCAGTCAGCAAAACAGAGTTAGTTTTTCTTTTTAATTTAAGGGTAAACTTTAGACCTTGAGTTGGTGCGTCCTGGCAACCAGCAACAGCAGAAGGGATAACTGATATCATATATATATATATATTTATGATAGTGATATCATATAATGATATATTATTAATATGTATATAATATATATATATTATATCATACATTAAATATATAATATATATACGGTATATATATATGTATATATATAATATATAACATACATATATAAATATATACATACATACAAATATATCATATATCTATATTATATTATAAGTTATATATATATATGTAACTATATATATATTACATTATATATATAATATATATATACTATATATGTACCATTACATATATAATATAACCATACATATAAAGAATATATATATATATATCTATATAATAATATATATAATATATATACTATGTATAATATATCCGTTAACCACGGTAGAAAACGAAACTTGAAAATGGTAGAATATAACTGCAGCAGAAAGGTACTTGTTCCAACGTCCCTGCTGTTTCACTTACCTTTTGTATACCGTTGGATTTCAACGCTATTCCCAATTAACGTGTTCCTTTCGTGCTGACATTATATGATGTGTTATATATATAATATATATATATTTATATAATATATATATATATATATAATGATAATATATTATATAGTATCTATATATATATATTGTGTGTGTGTGTGTGTGTGTGTGCAAAAGCCAGGTACTATGTCGTACCTCTAATTAAATGGGGATACAAACCTGTACAAAGAATATATATTATAAACTACAAGAGGATTTTACTTCATGTGGATTGTATCCCCATATATATTATATATATATATATATATATAATATATATATATATATATATATATATATATATGTATGTATATACCGTATATGTGTATAAAGAGAGAGTAAGACATTGTGTTTGTAAACGTAAGTATAAAAAAAATTCCCTGGTTTCTCAAGGCATTGCCATAGTACTAAATAAGGAGCATTTACCAGTATCTTCTTAACAAATTGCATTTAAAAATGTCAATCCTGGCCACTTGCATGAGGCGAAGTTGATATTGACTTCAAGGGCACAGCGCCGAATAACGGATGCAAAAGAAAAAAAAACTACTGTTCTTTTAACGAAAATGGAATTAAAAGAGACTAAAAAACTCTTTTAAACTGAAGCGTTAATTAATTGGGCGAGCTAAAAAGTATTGTCGTTTTTAGCCATGCAGAGATTATGTTCCGACGGAGCTTATTGGAAAATTCTGCTTTTCGTATTTTCCATTTTCTATTTCTGTTTAATGCCTTAGTTATTCATTTCCCCATTCGCCCCTTTTTTAATCATTGATTTAGCATTCTTCGCTGACATTGTTTTGGTTGGGGGGCTGCTAGAGATTAAATGTAGAATTCTGCAATGCAGGATCTGTTCAAAGAATGCACTGCCATATACCGAGGGAAATCCGATGTTGAAATGTGAGTAATTTAAAGACCAAGGCTAAATCAAAACAAAAACAAAATAACTTCTTTTATCAAACAAAAGGAAAATACATGCTGACCGAGCAGCAGAATTTTTCAACCAGGAAGATCTTGCTGAAAACTAGTATGCTCTAAGTATCTCCTTTGACGAATCAGTGAAGCATATAAGACTTTCCAGATTCCAAGAATAAATAGAAGATTATTCAAGTAGCCATTCTCGACATCTATCATGTCTAGCCTTTTCTCCTTTGATTCTCCTTTCTCTATTCTGCTCGTCTAGCTCGCCGTCTTGTGGAGATCGCAACACAACAATACCTGGAATAGATTATCCAACACGAGAATCTTAGAATGATCTGCCTGGAGGAAGAATATGTTTTCGCCCTTTTTGTCTGTCCGTATCTGTCTATGTCGTCTGATGGATATCTTATGAACTGGTAACCAGAATGCAGTACTGTATCACTTGGCGAATATATTCGTTATTTCACCTCCGCAACATATCAACTTTTGGGGCAAAACTGGTAGCGTGAG
>NC_087201.1:29286719-29304890 GCF_015104395.2 Macrobrachium nipponense | reverse complement strand
GAATGTGGAATGTGTTCATGACATGAAAACCTACGCCACAGCTTTTGTCATTTTGAATGCTATGTCTTAGTAATATCCAAATATTCTTCATTCAGTGAAATGCGGAGGAATAAAGATACCATTTTGTTTTGTTTTTCTTTGAATGCTTTGTCTACTGCTTCATGAGTGAAGCTCGAAGTCCCTGTAACTAATCTCACGCGTTCCGGTGCATTGATGTGCGCAACATTCACATTCTCCGTGAAGGCTGACTCAAATGTAGCAGAAAGGAATTTTTCTTACAGAAAGTACTGCAGAAGAAGGACAGGTTGTCATAAACAAAGTGTGATGCGACCTCTAGCTTAATCGGGACGTGTGCAAGAGTTTCCCTTGACATATAAGTTGCAAGCATTATATTCATAACTTAACGTGAAGCCGTCTTCGAAATTAATACTTATAATTAGTACTACTCATACTAACAACAAGGATCAAATAAAAAGGACATAGATTAAACACGTTCATAAATTCTCACTTAAAATAATTGAACAGAAATGTTGCCTCTAAATTCAGTACATCAAATATATTCAAACACGCTAAAATCTATGGAAAATCAGCCCATTGTTTCACAAAAGAAGATTAAAAGAAGTTACATTGTATTTTATTAGAAGTAATTTTCTGCACTTTTTAACATGCACATTGTTTATTTTTTACATTTTCATTCTAATAAATAGATTATAAATATCCCATCCTAAAATTCCTACACATTTTACTCAATGCGAAACACCTTTTTCAGACCTATTTAGCCTTTCTTATCCCCCAACAAAAACAACAACAACAACAACAAAGTAGCTTGTATAATTACTCCAGGAGTAAGCAAAAATTTGACCGTTTGTATGTTCCATTGCTGTACTAAACTCCAGAATACATAAACTGTAGCCTGAACCAAGCCAGTTGGGAACATATACCCTTTGTTGAATTTGTTCTTTTTTGTATATGTATATATATACATACATACATACACAAATATAAATATGTATATATATATATAAATATATATATAATATATATATATATATAATAAATAAATATATATAATATATATATATATATATATTATGATATGTATGTATATATATTTATATATTATATAAGTAATATATATATAGTATGTATGTATATATACATACACACACACACACGCACACACACACACACACACACACACACATATATATATATATATATATATATATATATATATATATATATATATATATATATATTTTACCATCAAGTGTGAGATACATTGCACAAGACAATCAGAACAATCGTAATGTACAGTGATCCTTATGAATACATGAAGAGCAGACAAAAAAGAAAAGAAAGAAAATTAAAAGCATAAAAATAAAATGGCTAAACTCTATCATGTGGAAAACCAACGTACAATACTGAATGATTATAATTTAACCCTTCGACAGTTAACCTCAAACCAGAAGAATTCGGAAATAAAAGAAAATAAGCTAAAAAAATAAACTGGCATTAACAAAACCCCGACGTTGCCGAATAGAGATGCAGACACATTACGGTCATTAAGAACACATCCACTCAACCAGAGCAAAAGGCTCCTCCCCTTCATACATCATGCGAGATTTTGTGTTGGATTCATCTATTAAAGTGGCTGGTGGGAAAACGGACAGCTGCGAGCGTTGAAGACTATTAATGTTGCTTAATGGAATAATATGGTCTCTAATCTGCATTTTTAAATTGCCTGCCGTCACATGCCCATCTAAAATCAAATGCGCTTTCGTTTTGGGTTTATTTGCTAATTCATGCATTAATTATTCAGCGGCCTGTGTCGTATGCCAGCGCGGGAGTTTGCTATTTCTCTCTCCTTTTCAAGGACTCAATTATAAACATATGTTGCGAGTCTTTAACTTCTAAAATTAAATGTATAAGGAATGCTTCCAATGCAGTTGAAAGGATCAATATTTTGCCATAATCCAGCAATTTTGTTCATTATATTATCTGCTGTGTGTGTGTGTATATATATATATATATATATATATATATATATTATATATATATATATATATATATATATATACACGTTTATTAAATGAACTTCCTTCATTTAATAAACGTAATAATCTCTACTGTGATTTTTCCATTTGCTTTTGAGACTCATTTGAAAAATCGACTTAAAAACAATTTCATCGGATTTAAGCTCCATTATCCGGATTATTCTGAAGTTTTTGTACATTAATAAAAATGTATGTTAATTAATATAATATCTACTCTATCTATTATATTTATAATAATAAATAAATATAATAATTATATATATAATATATAATTATAATACTTTTTATATATATATTATTTACATATATAAAATTAATTTATATAAATTATTATATTATTATATATATTATATATATAAGTATATATATATCTTATATGTATATATATAATATTATATATATATATATATATATATATATATATATTTAATATTGTACATATATTATAATTTATTATATATATAATTATTATATATATTATATATACATATATATATATATATATATATATATATATATATATATAGTATATATATAGATAGATAGATAGATATTATATATACTACATACATTTTATTAATGTACAAAAACTTCAGAATAATCCGATATGAGCTTAAATCCGATGAAATTGTTTTCAAGTCGATTTTTCAAATGAGTCTCAAAAGCAAATGGAAAAATCACAGTAGAGATTATTACGTTTATTAAATGAGGAAGTTCACTCATGTTTCATTTCGTAATAGAAATGGTTTGCCTCTTGACGAATGTTGTGCAAAGACTTTTTTTTAAATGCACAAAACTAGAACGGAATACAAGGAAAGTAAATTTAAAAGCGGCTAGAATAAAGACAAATGATCGTGTGAAGGATATAAAAAAAGAGAGATATAATCTGGTTCTTTATATATGTGCACCATACTTTGATATCTTTCGCTTGTGTTGACTGTCAGGTATTAAAATAAATTAGTGGAATATCGTTGGATTTCTCTCTGTTGTAATAATTCTTATTTTTTGCATCCCAGCAAAATAATTTATTGAAACTTGATGGTGTTTAATATGTTATTCCACCTGTAGAGATATAAGGAATATACCCAAAAACGATACTTTTTTCTGCTTCTGGTAATGTCATGCCTACCTACGTAGTAGTGACGCCTCCTATTTCGAACATTTTTTCCAGATTTTTTCTTTTTCTAATGCATATGAAACTAGAGGATCAAATCTATTTTTCTAATCGTCATGGTCCAAATCATCATGCATTTTTTAATCTGATGACGAATTTAGTCACTATATTATATTTTTTTGTCTCTTTCTTTTTTTCTCCCAAAATGCATTGGGTAATTTAATTAAGAATAACATTAAGGTCCTCTTATTTTCATGTTTATCTTATATCAGATTGCCTAGCCTTCTCTTAGTTATCCTTTTCTCTAATTCCAAGCAACTAAGGTACATTACGAAGTAGTATAGAAATTAACATTATGACTTCTAGAAAAGTTTGTAGCATATTCTAACAGTCTTGCTATTTAGCAAATCAAAGAAATATATAATCTTACTTTGTTTGCACGTCAAAATGTTATGCTTTTTTTTTATTGTGGTAAATTACAATAATGGACAACATTACATGCCATACAGTATTTCCAACCACCTATTAGTATTGAGCTTGATGATATCATAAAAAGCCAGGGCAGTGTAGGATGGTTCGCGCCAAATTTATTATATTGGAGGAATATCTCTACATTGTGCTTTGCTTTTTAAATCCCCCCCCCCCCCCCCCCCCCCCCCCCCCCCCCCCCGTCCCCCCCCCCCCCCCCCAACCGCCACTCCTAAATGATTAAAAATATCCAACATTTTTTGTCATTATTTACGTTATCTAAGATTGCCAATTATACCATAACTTTTTTTATTGTGGGGAATTTTACATTCACGTTACTGAGAAGTATTTTACCACAAATTTTGTAAATGAAAAAAAGTGAAAATGATTTGAAATGGAACGACTGATACTGCCGG
Organism: Macrobrachium nipponense; assembly: GCF_015104395.2. Classification (NCBI taxonomy): domain Eukaryota; kingdom Metazoa; phylum Arthropoda; class Malacostraca; order Decapoda; family Palaemonidae; genus Macrobrachium; species Macrobrachium nipponense. The sequence continues at coordinate 29,300,835 of NC_087201.1, read as the reverse complement.
CAAATCCCTAATGAATAATGCATGCATTATTCATTAGGAAAGGTTTCATTAATTATTTCAAAACCGCAACAATTTGTGATTTCAAACTGGCAGACTTACCATCATACAAAATCTACCAGATCAAAGGTAGAATGGAAATATTAATTCAGATATAGAGCAACGTGTGAAATAAAGGATTTTAAGCGAAAATTCACGAAGGCGTTGTTCTTCCATTTGTTTAATTTGTATCTGAAGTATAGCAGAGTAAATTTTGATGATATCTGAAACCTTTTAAAGTCTAAATATTTTCTTTACTAGACTCTTGATGTCCTAAACCCGAATGAAATTCGTAAACTGCTCATTGTTTTAAGCTATTTAAACATATAATAAATAAATAACCATTTTGAAATAAAACAATAACACTATCAGATATCTATAACATAATAGGTTAATGAGGATTAAAAGATTTTCCAGCTATTTCTCCGTCAAACATAAACAGTCATAGGTTCCAACACTTTCTTTGCCTTCTTCAAAAAATTATGAAAGATATACAAGGTAAAGAAAGCTTTATCAGGACTAGCTATTAGACCTACAAGGAAATGTCCAGTATGTTCCCACACTAGACATTAAGAAGAATCCACGTAGACCCAGGAACCTATGTAAAAACCACATAATAAACATCTCTTCAGTTATGATGAGCACTTAAAGAATGGTGATTGTCTTTTGATTGCTGTAAAACTATCAGCCAAAAAGACTGGCTAAGCTAATTTTAGAGGGTTTTACTCTTTATTTTTCTTATATTTTCCCGGAATCTGGCAGAACAATCGCAAAGGCTTGATTTTGTAATGATGCAATCATGGTTGTTCCTTTCCTCAGGCAACATCTCCACATCACTCTGTAGTTATTAGCAATGCTCTGCTCTGCTCTGCTCTGCTCTGCTCTGCTCTGCTCTGCTCTGCTCTGCTCTGCCCTGCTGTGCTCTACTCTCTTCAGTGACAATTTACGTTCTCGGCTATGGCACCTACCTTGAGGGTTTTCGCTCGTTCTAATAGACCTACTTTTCGGGGGTGTTTAAGAGTAAAACCTCACTCTCTCTCCCACCTCATTAAGTTTATCCTTTTTGCTTGCTAAATAATGTTATCAATAATTGTTTTGCTAAGACTCACATAAAAAAATATATGAAACCAAATTCTGGCTACTTTGATTCAATGATACCCACATTTCTGCCCCCATCATATATCTACATTGAATCATTTGTGCACACCAGAGCATGCTGATATATATATATATATATAATATATATATATATATATATATATATATATATATATATATATTATATCACTCAAGGCACCAGGGAGTCCGTGTCTCTCGTCGGTTTCACAAGGTTTTCGTCCATGACATGTTCTCCAGTGGGCTCAAACAGGTATCGTGGTCACCTCGCTCTTTGAATGAATGATTATATATATATATATATTATATATATATATATATATATATATATATATATATGTGTGTGTGTGTGTGTGTGTGTGTGTGTGTGTGTGCGTGTGTGTGTATTAATCATTTCATTCTAAGAGCGAGGTGACCACGATACCTGTTTGAGCCCACTGGAGAACAAGTCATGGACGAAAGCCTTTAGAACCGCCGAGAGACACAGACCTGGAAGCAAGGTAAGGCGAAACGCTTTCCCTTTTGACCGTGTATGAGCTCGCTCTCCAAAGGCCTGCGGTAATTGTTTCAGTGAAGGGAAGTAGATTTCAACCCAAGATTCGAAAATCTGGTGTGAAAGTCATGTCGAGAGCTCTGCGGATTCCTCTGGCCATGAAGTTACGAGTAAATACGATCCGCTTCCGAATTGCTGGCAGTAATGGTTTTCTTTCGTAGGGAAGGTCAGATTCAGTTGATTTGAATACGCTACAGGAAAATTAATGAAAATGCACATCATATTACTGCAATGAGAATAAACCTGAGGAAATCATTAAATTGGTTATCCTTTATCTATCTATCTATCTATCTATTTATCTATCTATATAAATATATACTATATTATATAAATATTAATTATATTAGTATATATATAATTATATATATAACATATTATATATATATAGTATATATATAGTATATATATAGATATAGTATATGATTACAATGACTTTAGCACGTGATCCATTTATCACACGTATCCACAGGCAAAGATAAGAGATGGGGGTGTTGGTCCTGACCGGTTTCGACTTTATTTCCAAGCCATTGACGAAGGATTTGTACGCAGTATTAGAAGTCACAAATATATATATTACTGAGACAGTTCTGGCGAACATGTACACAACCGTATGTTCGTCAGTATTATCTCTGTAGTGTATATAGCATTTGTGACTTCTGATACTATGTATCACTCCTTCGTCAATGGCTTGGAAATAAAGTCGAAACCGGTCAGGACTTACATCCCGTCTCTTATTTTTCTCCTGTGATCATGTGTGTATATATATACGATGCCTTTCATTAATCTGATTTTCTATATTTCGTGTGGCAGTAATTGTAAATAAAAACAGGAGAAAAGAAAAAAAAAAGGCGTTCTTCCTGTTCCTTATTTCGGGCAACCTGCTTTTGAAAGACATTTTCTCGCCCGATATGAATATGTGCAAATTTGGAGTTTCATGCCTCAACTCTTGGAAATGAGGCATGAAAAATTCATGCCGTGGGCATCAGCGTATTTCCAAGAGATTCTTGATATGCATATCTAAGATCATATTTCAGTATCGGAAGACGAATGAAGTTTAACAATTTGATTTGGGCTTATTCCTGGGAACGCAAGTGCGCCAGAAGAGTCTCTCTGGAAGGTTCGCTGTCATAACTCGCGAACTTTTAGCTCTGTTGGTATTTTCTTCTCCTTTTGAAGTGTCGCTTTGATGGTTAATTTATCATGTACTACGCCTGATGAAGGCTGATACCAAAACTCACCTTTTATGTTACAATATCGCGTTTGGAACCTTACATTCCATTCTTATGCTGACCACATTCATCAACAATATCCCTGGAAATAAAGCAATTCTTAAAATATTTGCTTCAAGAAAAAGTCGTATGGCTGCTTTCAATCAGAAAAGCAAATCTGCTTGCGTCTTGTCATCTCAATCCAAATTATAATTTTATTCTTCAATGAGTATAGTTTTTTTTTTTTTTAGATTTTCCCTTTACAAAAGAAAGAATGAATTGTACTATAAAGCGCCTGAAACATCAAAAACATCTCTTCCACTTGGCTTGTTTTAGAAATGACTGGAAATTCACTTTTTCGCGAAAGAGAAATATTCTGAGATGCGTCACTGTTTTAGGAGACGTCACGCTTCACAGAGATCAGTTACAAACATTGAAATTTTAATAGAAACAAGGTGTGACCCGACATCCAGCATACTCTGGATGCGTGCAAGAATTTCCCCTCACGCATAAGTTGTAAATATTATATTCTTAACTTTTAACGTAAATTAAAAGGTGCTAAAATCTACAGCCAAATAGAGCCTTGTTTCACCAACGAAAATCAAACTAAAAACGCTATATTTTATTAGAAATCATTTTTCTGTATTGTTTAACATGGACATCATTTATTTTCTTCCCATTTCCATTCTAATAAATAAATCATACAATTCCTATCATAAAATTCATGAATCTTTAACTCAACACGAAACACTTTCAGACCTTTTTAGGCTCTCCCATGGACCTCTCCTACCGCCCCAACAACAACAAAAACAACAACAAAAATTTTTTTAGGCTTACTCCCCGTGTAAACGAATACGAAAGATGATGCCTCCACTGAGAATGTATCCGTCAAATTAAATTTCGAAATATGGGATGAAAACGAAGGCAAGCTAGTGGGTAAGATTTTGTTGGCTGTGTTTGCAATGGGCTCTTAAACAGAATAAAACAGACATCATTAACTTATATATGTTAGTCAGTATCTAGATGGATAATAAATTTCAGAAAGTTGAAGTGGCTCGTTGTTCCAACCTCCCTTTAATTTGTGCATTATGCATCATCATGCAAAAGCCAATTTCCTGAAAATGTTTGAAAAGACAGCATATAAAAATTACGATTACCTCCCCGTAGTTACCGTCCGAATTGAAAGGTAGGATTCTTTTTTTAAAGACTTTAAATCTGGAAGCTTTTAAAAGAAACTTGTGTTCTCGAACACAGCCGCTGAGTTCTACGGTAAATATGCAATTACCGAAGGGATCTTACATCAAAGGCGATCATCAGGCCGGCGTGCCAGACTTTGCAGTTCTCCAGAAGTCTAGTAAGTTCTGCTGCTCTCCGAAGTCTAAACGAAAACTCTTTGATCTCGGCAGCATCTGAACGAAATTTTTTTGTTCGTCAGGAGCTCAAAGTTATGGTGGCTGGGGACGGATGTGCAGCTCTTTTCCACTCGTCGTATTTGAAGTTGGGTCGGTGGACACGAAGCTGAAACGCTGCCTTTATTAAGAATCTCAGAGAATAGATTCTTACCTTTGATTAACCCTTTCTTGGTTCAGTGCTATTGCAATGGAGTGAATTCAGCGTTGACTAATTTACTTGTGCTATTTTGCTTATGTCGTTTTAGGAAAATCATTTGGAAGTGATCTGCAGATATTTCAGGAGTTTCAAATCTCATTCATATTTCTCTCTTACGCTAACTTGACTGGTTGATTTGGTTTTTTAGTTCGAACTTTACAAAAGAAAATAAACAAAATAAAAACAATATTCACATCCGAGTAAAGCGTACTATCAATTTGTATTCTATTTAAAACTGACATTTGTTAAAATAATCTCATTGCTTTCTAAGATGCGTCAAGTTATCAACGACTTCTGCCGTTTGTAACTGAAACATGTCATCGGTCGTTGACGAAATTTCACGGGCATCGTTGAATACTTTTGTGTAATTCACTTTGATGACTGAAGAGGCTTTACGAAAACAGTACGAGGCGGGAAGACAACAAGAAGGATGTTTTGCAGACCACTATGTGGAAGGTGTTATTCTCAAACCAATTAATCCATCATCTCGTTACGAAGCCACTCGTTGGAAGTGGCTGATGAAGCCGTCCCACGATATTCCCGATTGCAGTTCTGTAAGAAAGCCTATTACTTCAATGAATTACGTTCGGGAAGAGAGAGAGAGAGACAGAGAGAGACTGAGAGAGAGAGAGATGACTCTCTTCCATTGAGAAGAAACCATCAGTTATCTCCGATGCAAATTCTTTTCACCGTCCAGCCAAAGAAAACGAAAAGCATAATGGCGCTGAATCGGTGACATAAGAGAAGAGGTGTAACCGACCTGATCAAGATATACGAGACAAAATAATGACGGGAGAGATGACGGGTCATTGGGCAGCTGCGAGACCTTCATTCGCTTTTGGCTTATTGTCGACGGAACGGTGAGAGCGAAGGGAAACGAAAATAAATCCAGCCAATTAAGGAATGTTACGATAATGCATCCACGGATGGCAGGAGTTGCGAGGGCGCGCGATGGGTGAAATGTTAGAGGAAGGACGAATCTTCGGAATGAAAGAAATTCGGGATAATAAAGAAAGCAAACATGCCTTCAGAATGGTTAACGGTGGCTGCCATGCAGGGGACGAAAATATTTCTTCACAACGGGGCCGATGAAACTTTCAGAAGCGATACGAATATAAATAAAATAACAGATCATCCTGAATCTTATATGGAACAGCATTCGTAGCGTTCTGTCCTATTGTGTAGTTGTACATACATTGTTGCTTTATCGTACAGTAAAGATATTTCGTAAGTAAATTGTAATTTCTAATAAAAAAAACTTGTATTTCTTCTCTTCTTTCTTTATTTCATTTTGCCTTCTCTTACTTCCTCTTAGTGAACGTCATATTCTCTGGACGCTTAATTTCAAGTCTATGGCTCCTGCGGGCTTGTTCCATATGAATAAGGCTCATTTTTTTTATAATTATGATATAAATGAAAAAGGGACTAAACTGGCAAAAGAAACAAGGCGTGATCCGACCTCCAGCTTACACGTGGCGCGAGCTAAAATCCACATTCAAATACGAGCGTTGGTTCGCCAACTGAAATTAAAGTAAATACCCTGTATTGTATTAGAAATTATTTTTTCTATCCTGTTTAACCTGGACATTATTTATTTTTACAATTATTATTCTAATAAATAAACCATAAATATCCTATCCAATAATTCCTGTATCTTTAACTCAACGCGAAACACCTTTTTCAGAGCTTTGTAGGTCGCTCTTACCCACACAACAAGAGCAAGAACAACAACGAAAATGGGGCAAACAATCGATTGATTGATTAATTAGTTCTTGCTGGCGTCGCAACGACGTGTCGTGTTTAACATTAAGTATACCTAAGTTTAACCAGACCACTAAGCTGATTAACAGCTCTCTTAGGGTTGATCCGAAGGATTAGATTATTTTATGTACGTGGCTAGGAACCAATTGGTTACTTAGTAACATGACCTCCAGCTCATTGTGGGATGCGAACCGCATTATATCGAGAAATGAATTCCTAATCACCTGTAATAAATTACTCTGGGATCGAACTCGGGCTACCAAGTTGATAGGCGGGTAAGCAACCGAATCGTCCTATGAGGAACTCGTGTTTGGAGTGAATTTCATCGGTGGAATCTGTTCATCCCTCAGAAGCGACCAATTACCACCTGAGTATGAAAATGAAGGCCAGGCAATTAATAATCACCCGAACATGAAGGCTATTCAAGTTATGGTAACGAGGGTTGACAACATTTAAAGGGATTAAAGTCAACGGCGGATCCCTTGTGACTTAGGGCCAGCACGGGGGACGGAGTTTGCTGCATAAATAATTTTGAGGACTGAGTCCATTTTTGTATTTTATACGCGTGCTGACACAAGTCGAGGATTAAACGCGCGTATGTATAGTTTATCTTTCATGTTATATTCACCTAACAGTGATTCCGCTCGTTTGTGCATATCGAACAAAGGAATATATATTTGTCTGCCTTTTGATATAAACGATATCGTGTACGCTGTTAATAAAGTCGTGCGCTTATCATTGCAATGATATTTCTAAGAGTTATGGTAATATATTAAGTCAACAGTCCATCTGGACTGACTTGTACGGTAAAATCATCGTATTTACCAATACAAGTATAGCAGTGTTTAGTCCACGGATCACAGGTCTGAAGAGTGTCAAGCTTGTACCCACAGGAGCTTGCAAGCAGCAAGTTTTGTCAAATCAAATACGTCCACAAAATTATTTTATTTACTGACATAATCTCGTATTTCTCGAACAAGATGCATTTTTTAAAGAAATTCGAAAGTGGAGCTGGCAAACTATGACAAAACAGGCATTAGATAAAGAGAAAGTGTTCATACGTGCATTCAGTCATGGTATTTACACAAACACCCATACGACTGATAAAAAAGAATGTTTGACGTTTTGATACCAAATAGATAATGAGTTTTCACCGTGGTCAGTTTCATAAAAGTTTTGATTGTAGAAAGATAACCTTATTCATGTACAGTAAAAGTCTCCAAAAAGTAGGTCATTATTATAAATTATATTAGCAATAAATTATGTATATTAGCAATAAATTCCGGCTCTGTACTTTCATTTTAATCAATTTAATCAGTTCATGAATCATTTTGCTTATTTCAGTGCCTCGTTCTAACCATATAATTTTGTTGATCATCTTCGGAGTACTGTGAAAAAAATAAAAAAAATAAACTGATTGGCTTCAAATAAGAAATATTAATATAGTAAAAATACTCAACATCTATGAATCGTACTCTCTAAGACCGATGCATGTGTCTTTTTTTTTTCTTTCATTCTAAGGCTACCTTCAACAGATATACCAAAAGAAATTATCTACTGAGACGCGTTTCGTACCTAAAATTATAAACGCTGCACTTAAAGAACTGTATACTCGGAAGGGAAAAGATTAAAGATCCCAGTATTTGGAAGCTGCTTATTTCATTTCTTTCATGAAAGAAAGTAATCTCGGATGATCTAACCTGTGTTAAAAAAAAAAAAAAACTTAATGCAGCGATTATTTCGCCAGCAAAAACGTTTACATCTTAACAAGGGTATTAACCTCAGCATGAGTAAACAAAGAATATAGCTTTTCTCAGACAAATGTATAAAATGTCTTATGTTAAATATGTTCGTGATATACGCCATCGTGATGTTTACTATACAACAATTCCCTAAAGGCACCCACTGATATATTTCATTCAACATCCCTTATGGCTGAATTGTGGATATTTATTTTGTTTTCCTTTTTTTTTTTAATTAGGAAGATAAATTAGTTACACGCGAATATGCTCAGCACCAGTCATCGTGACTGTCCTCGTAGTCATTTTGGGTCCATATATACCAGTAACGTTATGTCTGTGGCAGTTCATCTTTCGTTTACCAAAGGTACACTTTACCCTTTGTGCTGGAAGGAGGACTCTCCTGCGATGGCCGGTCAGGTGTCTAATTTCTCACCTACGTCCTTTCTAACACCAGTCCTAATCATTATTTTATTTGTTCTTTGTCTGAAATGCAGTTGTTGATTCCGACGTGCTTTCTTTCAGTCATGTTTTTCCACCTTCCATTCATTCTATCATGTGTCTTCTCTCTCCATTTATGTTCGCTCTCTGTCTCCTATCCCCCATTTCCGGCCGCCTTTTCTCCCTTTTCATCACCCGTCTGTACGCTTCCAGCGGCTCCCCGTCATGTCCCTGTCATTGTTAGCTTAGCTCCATGATGTCGAAGCTCTCTCTCTCTCTCTCTCTCTCTCTCTCTCTCTCTCTCTCTCGCTTCAAGCGATCCAGTAAAGAGACTGATGGAATTTCAGATACACAGTAAAATAGGACGACCTCCACTCTGACACAGATCTACGTATACCCGATTGCATTCCTTCCGCGTTCCACCATACATAATTCCAAATCAAGCGCTGTTAGATTCACTGCTGAAATGGAGGGTCTAAATGACAAGATTACGTATGAATGCAAGCACAAGCCCCCTCCCTCCACACATACATCAAACCCTATCAATAATGCCATGTATTAGAGACTGTTCACAAACAGAGCAGATATCAACCAAAGGTTAATGAATTAATTACAGTCGGTATCAGCACCACGATTGCGCCATTCAGCATTCAAACACTGACTAATAAGAATATGACTTTCTTTAGTCTTGTTGTTTCTCGGTTCTTTATCCTTTTCGTCCTTACATTTTTTTTAATGAATAAGATTTATCAATTCTTTTCAAATAATGTTATGTAGTCTCTACTCTTATAGTTTTTTTTTTTATTCTTTGTGGATTTTGGTAGTTCATTTTCATATACTTTATACATTCTTCTACCTTGGACTGTTTCATAATTTTCGCTCCCAATTTACCAGCAGCCACTTCTAGATTATCCAACGTTTTAGCTCAAGTTTGCTTTACTCTACTTTGATACTCCAAAGAGTACTTCAGTGATGGTGATTAAATGCTAAAGCTGTAAGCTTACTTATAGAAAAATACGAATGAAACAAATTTACTGGAAATATACTTATTTAAATACTTTCTTTTCAGTCTGACTTCTCTTTTATGGACAGTTTTACTCACCTAACCCTTCTCAATCCACCGACGCTAGATGACGCATCACGTAGTGTTCTATCCAAAATCCTACAGAGTAACCAAATACGGGTTGTCAATTACCCAATCAGCTATTCCTTAAGTCAAACAAGGTGTGATCCGACCTCCAGCTGACTCGGGAAGTGTGCAAGATTTTCCCTCACACATAAATTGTAATTATATTCCTGCCTTTTAACATAAATTAAAAACGTGCTAAAATCGAAGGTCAAATAGAGCCTTGTTTCACCAACGGAAATTAAAATAAATAGGCTATATTTTATTAGGAATTATTTTTCTGTATTGTTTAACATGCACATTATTTATTTTTTACATTTTCATTCTAATATATAAATCATAAATATCTTATCCTAAAATTCAGACCTTCTTAGGCTTTTCCATAGGGCTTTCCCACCCCCCAATAAGAACAGTAATAACAACGACAAAGTAGTTTGTAGGCTTACTCCCCGAATAAGCGAACAATTCAAAGCTAACGTATTCCTCATTCCTCACCCCCATTCTTCCCCCCCCCCCCCCCATTAGTACACCCTTCCATAACCCATATTTAACCTTCTTCCTTGTACGTACTCTTTCACCGTTCCAGTAATATATTTCATCCTTACAGTAAAATCTAACCCCTCCTGACCATTCTCCCTCTAGCGGATGCTACGAAGCCGCCCCTTCCCCCCCTTCAGTTATTTTCCTCATTCCCTGCTTGCACCCTTATTAACCTATAACAAATAGTGTAAGGGAACAGGATATCATATGTAAGAGAAGATTTGAAACCAAATAAGGAGACACACAAACACACACACACACACACACACACACACACACACACACACATATATATATTATATATATATATATATATATATCATATATATATATATATATATATATATATCCTATATGTATATATATATATGTTGAATCATATATTATATAATATATTATATATATATATATATATAGAATATATAACTATATATGTATATATATATCCTTTCACTGCTATCAATAGATTTTTAGGTTTCTGTCGAGTTTCCCTTTTATAGGGCCATCTCATTGATTGCAGTGATTGGACCTAATAGTGCACGTCATGATTGTGTTGTAAACTTATCATCCAAATATTCATATGTATATATATATATATATATATATATATATATATATATATATATATACAATATATATATATATATTATATATATATTATATATATATTATATACAAGTAACATATGCACTCACCTCCTCTTAAATGTTTTTTCCTGCCCCTTCATGTTTTCCCCATCAACAATTCTTCTAGAAATTGTACATCTTCCCTTTTCCTAACGTAACCAAACCACTTACTTTTTCAACCCTTCCTCTTTGCCCGAATGATTCGTGTCCTTGTCACATTTTGCTCTTTTTTTCTCTTTATTTTTTACATTTTGTGGAGGAATAATTTTAGAGAACATTTGATTTAATGATGCATGGGTTTAAGGGTGAGGTTAGGTGGGGAGGAGGAGTAAGAGCACATTATAATATGTGAACTGATGTGGAGGGCAGAAATAAAACACGAAATAACCTGGTTTCGTTTGCCAAAAGGATATTTTTTTCTTCCAGACGAATTAACTAACTTTATATCTATTGTTATCAATGTTATCATTCACAAAAATCTCATTCATCGTTCGATTCACTAAAATGAAGAAGAAAATCCTCAATGATATGTATTAAATTATATATAAAATGTATGAGCGAAAATATACATATTCAACATATATTTACACTGACATCTCTGTGAATCTCTTGACCAATATTATTATTAATTTCGCTTTAGCATGACACTGGGAAAGAAGTCTCCTGGTAAATAAATCGCATTTCTTGTTGGTTTGACGAACCAAACACATTCATAAGTATTTACGATCATAAATTAAATTATCCTCCCGTGGACTTCAGTCATTTGTTTTATAATGCAAACTATCTCTAATATCATGTAATACTGAATCTAAAGATTCAGTATTACATGATAGCGAAACTATAAACCGATTACAAAATGTTTAGTTATTTACGAATGTTGCTTTTTCCATTGTAATTTGGAGTATTATTAATTATCAGAAAAAAGACACAAAACTTCTTCAACGAAAATATTAAGTTTGACTATACTTATCATATAATTCTTAGTCTACAGCTATCATGCACAAAAGACGTAATTCTCTTCCTCAGTAAACATTGTGTTTCTTGACATGTGATGTTAAGAGACATACAGAGCTTGTTTCTTATTCATCTGTTGCCTTGTTTGCGACGAAGCCTTTGTGATTTTTCTTCTTGCACAACCGAAATGATAAAATAAACAGAAAGATTTTTTTTTTTTTTTGAGGTTTGTTCTCTCGATGAAAGGTCGAGGACAGAAGTATGACTGTGGAGAATGTTAACAAATGTTGGCGTAAAGGAAGTCAAAAGTTATTTGCTTTATTTTTTTTATTATTTATTTCACTCTAGTTTTACCTCAGTAAAACATTTTCCTTTCATTCCTGTTGCAATGTCAGTCAATCCGTGAAGTCTCTCTCTCTCTCTCTCTCTCTCTCTCTCTCTCTCTCTCTCTCTCTCTCGGAATTCACAAAAAAAACTGTTTTTATCACAAACATTTTACTGGGCTTACAAATGACTCAGGAAAAAACTGAGCCAACACTTCGACGTACAGACTACAAATCCTGAAGCGTAGGAAGTCAGTCGGGCAATCGGCAAATCCCAAACAGAAACGCCGATAAAGGCGAAGGCTAACACAGAGAGCAATGTGATACAAAACCCAGAAACAGGAGCACCACCAGCACCACCAGCAGCAGTAGCAGCAGCACCAGCAAGGAGCGCCCTTTTAAGCGAGATTACATCGGTGCCTGGCGCGCTCGGCTTTGGAGTCCGATCACCAGGCCTCTTTCATAATTCGTGAGTCCCGGTCTCCCAACTGTCATGTTTCCGTCTCACTTAGCAATACACCGGTGGGTTGAATTCGTCAGTGCGTGGGGTTTTGCCTACAGTATTACTCCTACTCCTACTCCTCCCTCCTACCTCCTACTTTTTGACAATGCTCCTATTTTTATGTACTTTCCCCCTCTTTTTGGGGGAGCGGCGTGGGGAGGTGGGACGTAATGTAGCGAGTTACTTATGTAACGAAGCCCTTACGCATCTGGGTATTCATTTGTTTGTGTGATCATATTTACATTGCCATTGTGCTTTACAATAATCTGACATTACAAGACTAAAAGCATTTTGATCTATTTAATAAAAGAAAAAAATAGCTTCTTCATACTCATGTCAATGAATTTCTCAGTAAAAGTCAAATTAGTATCTAAATAATAGACAGTAGCCATCAAATATTTACTCATTTCTTCTTATATTGCTAGCTTTTCTTCACAGTTATTGAATTGCCACCAGTCGAGCAATAAAGCCCTATTGATATGAACGTGTCCCTATGTATGCATAGACATTGCTATGCCAAATATAACAGCACTTTGCTCTTTAACCAGCTGTCTCCTTTTTCGATGCCTGGTGTGGGTTCCGTACAGTAATATCTATACCGGTGACATTTCAGCTGTCCCACGAATGTGCTAAAGAGGACGATATATCAAACTATATGACACAGACTTTTGAAGGGTTCAGTCAGTCAAATTGGCTGCTATTGGCTTTCTTACCTCCTTCTTTGTTCTTGGCGACTTTGATTTCTCACCTACAGTCATGTTTCTCTTCGTCAGCGACCATTTACAGTCCTCCATCATCCCTCCACCAAGTCATGTTTTCGTTGATGACTGGTTCCGCCAAATACATCTGAATGCACATCCTTGATTGTATTGAAGCCATGGGAACTGGTGTCTTCAGTGACCACGGTCTTGCATCTTCTCTTTTCAGGAAGGTTTTTTTTTTCAACAAAAATGCTTTACATTACTCAATGTTCCATTGAACCCACGACAGAAGTTCATTCGTCTGTCAGACTGTCCCTTCAAGGCCACCTCTTTCCCTTCTTCCAGGTGTTACTCTGTAATCTGAAAACTGCGCAATTCAGTTTTAGCTTATTTCACTCTCGACTCTTTTAAAAGTTTCCTTAAAAAGGGGGGGGGAGTCTATTCCTTTGTTTGCAGCCAGGCGCATCTCTCCACTTTGTTTGTTTTCTTGTTTTTTTTCAAGCCTAGGAAAGAAGTGCCCATTTGGTTGCAAGTAGTATTTTTGCACTTGGGGAAATAACGCCGCAGTGCTCAGTTGTATTCACTGAACTTGAATAAAAAGACAAACTTTATTTCAGGATGCTGTCATTCACGCGAAGGGTCTCAGTTTTCCGCTTGGTATACTTCTGAAAGTGTATAGATATTTTTGACATAAAACTGAAAAGACGAAATCCTGCTTGGTGTCGTGATAAACCTCACAATGGAATGAGAAAATAAGATCTGTTCGATTAAACGATTTTACAAATAGGCCTAATCTCTTTGGACATTCTAAACAATTACTCAGATGAGCTCATTAAAATACTGCCAATGCACATACCTTAGCCATAATTTGATATTAGTCAT
>NC_087201.1:29269219-29281719 GCF_015104395.2 Macrobrachium nipponense | reverse complement strand
TGGGAAACTACAGACTTCAACGGGGAAATTTTCTTAAATATCAGCTCTATTGCTTTCAAAACATTAAGGGTAAGTGGCGGCGTCCTGTCTCACTCTTATTCGGAGTAACACAGATTACTTTCAGTTAGCTAAAACGCAAAGCTATTTAAACACAGCCTCTCTCAGAGAATTATAGGCCTTATATAAACTTAGCCTCAAAAGTATTAGTATGCAGGTAATGAGGCCAAGGAAGGGATCGAAAAAGCTCGAATCTTTTCCTTTCACAGGACCAACTTCAATTAATCAAGAATTCGTTGTGAATCGAGAATAAAAACTAAATTTGCCTCATCATTTTTAAGAGATAGAAAATTAAAAAAAATAAAAACTTACGGAAAGTTATTGATCTTCAGCTCGGCTAGGCACTACTGTACTACCATGATTAAGAACTAGAGGAATTTAGGCAAAAAGTAAGAAAGAAAGAGAGAGAGAGAGTATTTAAATCCACGGTTATCATTGGGCACTAGATCTACACGTACACTCCAAAGGAGGCATTACTGTACTCTCAATTTAAGAACTAAAGGAATTTTGACAGAGAGAGAGAGAGAGAGAGAGAGAGAGAGAGAGAGAGAGAGAGAGAGATAAGTGTACTGGTAAACTGATAAAGACAGAGTCACGGAATAGTTATCGAACACCCCTTCTAGCAGCGAAATTTAAAAAGGAATTCATCATTCGTTGTCAGCGTTTCAACGCAAGCAATTGTCAGGCAAACTTTAAATTCATCATTAAAGCCACTGGCATATTTGACCAAAAGTTTTGAGAAAAATATTATTTTTCTTATTTTTTAAATGCGGAGAAGCTTATTCGTTTGATATGGACGAATGTTATTGTACCCGCATTTTATTTCTTATGCTGTTTGTCTTACATTACTAAAAAATTGCAGTATTACTATTTTCTGAGGTTTGAAACATTAATTAAAAAAAAAGAATTGTCACTAAAAGGGAGAAATTCAGATCCAAAAGTAGCATAGCTAATAGATATAAATTATAACTGAAAAGTTAGATTAAATTTATCACAGGATAATTTCAATCTAACTTGACGAATAAAGTTAACTCCTATATTATCACAGAGAAAGAAATTTGGTTTCAAAATAATGAACTAAGGAGAATTATAGATGGAGAAATGTCAAGCATAACCATTAGCTTTCAATTGTTGAACTATGAGGTGCAGGTGATTGACTTCGAAAACTAGACAGTCCTTTTAGCATCCTTCTGAGAATAAATAACACAGTTATTATATTATCATTAAACGATTTAGCAATGAGATGAATCTTCATGCGGTTATCTTGATTGTTCAAATTAGATTACAAAGAGCAAATAGCACAAAAAGAACTAATAAGAACTAGTTAAGTGTTTCGGATGCATCGTAAACTCTTACTTGAACGTTTAAGAAGTTAAAGTCCAATTTATTCGCCCTATTTAAAAATAGAACAAGATTCAGCAATATCACACAGGTGACATGGTCGAAGAAATACGCCCTTTCCTTATAATTCGTCATTTGTAAATAGCGTATCTCCTAGTGTGAAACAATCGACGTCATGCTGAATGAACAAGACGTGATCCGAAATCCAGGTCACTCGGTCGCGTGCTAAAATCTACGGTCAAATAGAGCGATGTTTCACCAACGAAAATTAAAATAAATACGCTATATATTATAAGAAATCATTTTCTGTACTGTTTAACATGCACATTATTTATTTTTTTACATTTTCATTCTAGTAAATACATCATAAATAACCTATCCTAAAATTCCTGTGCCTTTAACTCAACGCGAAACAACTTTTTCAAACCTTTTTAGGCTTTCTTACCTCTCCAACAGAACAACAACAACAAAGTAGGTTGTAGGCTTACTCACCGAGTAAGCGAACACTGAGAGCTGTTTCATCTGAGGTATTAACAAAAAGCATTCAGTCAATTGACAATTAGTGAACATTGCTAACAACAGTGATCTTTAACATGAGCCATTCGAATATTAAACAAATCGAGTGTTCATCAAATGTCACTTGATTCTGAAGGGATTAATTGAGAGCAGCGGCGATCACCTGCTAATTTAGTTCTGAATTAACCGCTGACAAATTAACTGACTGTATTGCAACTGACGGTCGTCTATGGTCAGTAAATCCTTCATAAACGAACCACGTTGATGTCATAATCACATTAACAGAATGGCTTTTGTCAGAAACCGATTAACAAAGTATTCAGACTGTAATATACTTAAATTATCAAATCAGCAGCCTTTCCGTCGGGTCTGACGAGGAGTTCTGCTCATCATTATGATTATACAATTATCATACTTATTAAGTTTCGAATATATTCACAGTCCACCCGTCACGGCGCCATTGTGACAAATTTCGGCTAGTTTAGGACTCTCTGCTCAAATCAAAGTTCATTAAAGTTACGTCTCAGATTTTCAAATTCTATTTCAAATTACTCCAGGACCTTTGAGGTGTGCTAGTCATAGATTGCGTTTATGTGACAGGGAATATTTAACTAAGACGACTTATAGTACGAGATGGCTTGAGTCTTTTAAGGTTTCGTAAACTATTTAATTGGCAATATGAGTCTAACTTATTTGTTTGAGTGTTTGTATAAGAGTGTGTGTGTGTGTGAACAAGCCTGAGTTTTATCTCGCGCGAAGTCTGAGCTATTATTATAAGAGGTTGTTTACACGAAAAAAATTACTTTTGTGTCTGTGTGTTACATCTGCCTCATTTAAAACAGGCTTATTGGCGCGCTACCCTCCGGATCACCTATTGACCCAACCCCCACCCAGGGCGGACAAACAGATTTGCAGGAGGAGTGTGGATGTCTCCCATACACTCCTGTTCCCCTACCTGGCCCGCATCCATCCAGGGCTGAAGAACCGGTTTGCAAAGGGTGGGTGGCTGTGTCATGTTTCTCATACTATTACCTGGGGAAGGACAACAGACAAGATCCACTCGTATTTTATTATTATTATTATTATTATTATTATTATTATTATTATTATAGATGACTGTCATTTCTAAGTGACATTATGTAGGTTATACCTGCAATAGTATTTGGAATCCTCTGCTTAAGACTGTTTTTTTTCTTTTTTTTCTATTATATTTCTGTCATCAATTTGGATTTGTTTTACATCGTTAAAGAATTTCGTCTTGCTGCTACCACTAGGACATGTATCCGTGGTGTTCTGAGTTCTATCGAAGAAAGTATTAAACTTGTAGTTTTCTTTTTTTCCTAGATTATAGAATACATTTTTTTGGCTATTTTCACACTCTAGCTACTGTCTACAGCATTATTTTCTTCGAATGTTTCAAGGATCAGACTTTTTCATACTATGATTTCCTACCCATGCATATTTTTTTGCGACTGCTTATATTTCCCTCAAAAGCAACCTTCCACACTTCTGTTTTCATTTAGAATTTACCAGTGAAAGCAACAGCTTCAGCAACGCCTCTTTCTGAATTAGGAACACATTTGCGTTTGTGATTCCCAATTTTCAATTTTATTTCTCACTTTCTCTGAACCTTCTTTGCTCAAGGAAATATAAGTTGATTTGCATTATTCTGTCATTTTTCCGCCGATTGATTCTGAAGTCGCGAGTTTACAAATATACTTCAAAGATATCCCGAAGTACGCTAACTTGAATTCAAGAATATAAAACGTCGCTAGAGAATATATTGCATTTTCCCCTTAATAAAGCGTTGATGGCTTTTGCAGAGTTCAAAAAGGTTTTGAGAGTAATTTCCGCGTTAAAAAAAAAGGATGTTCTGCAATCACCTGGAAATAACAGATTTACGAGCCAAGTTATGAGGCAGTATAAATAATAATGAAACCCTTCTCTTCTCTCTCTTCTCTCTCTCTCTCTCCTCTCCCCCTCTTCCACTCTCTCTCTCTCTCTCTCTCTCTCTTGCGCTTATCGATGTCCTTCTACGCATTTATTTCCTCCACCAAGGACGAGAGTCGAAAGGCCTTGCAGCGGCATTCCAATGTTTCATTTTCCTTCGTGGCTTTAAACTTTAAAATATATTATCATATATTCATCACGTTCCAAATTTTCGTGATTCATTTATATATATATGTATATATATATATATATATATATATATATATATATATATATATATATATATTATATATATATATATGTTACGCTCATTATTGAAAATTGCCGATTATTGAAAACCGGCAAAAAATTGCCTATTTTAGATAATCAGCAAGGGCCCTGCCTAATATTGAAAATTTTCAATAATGGGCAAAATATTGCTCATTTTATATATTAAGCAACACGTTTTTGCTGAATATTGATAACGTTGCCGAATATTGAAAATATTGTAACTTAAGTGTTTCAAACAACCAGTATTCAATTTTGACAGCTGGAAGGTCCATTCTAAGCTCTAAGCAAACTAATGTAGACCATAATGACTCTAGTTTGATAACAGTTTAAGAATGTTTACTGTAATACACTCATTTTTTTTATAAACAGCCATCATCTATTTTTAAATTCTATTCTATCAAATATTCCGTTTTTTTTTTTTATTTTTTTCTTCATAAGCAATTAATTTGGAAATTAAAATAAATACTGAAAACATAGATAATACAATTTATTTTTGTAACATAACAATATTATTAGAATACTGACTTATCAACCTTCACCAAATAATTTGCAAATAATTCACCGACAATAAAAAATTAACTAATCTATATCTATTTTATATAAAGAAACAAAATAAAAACTAAACATTCTTACAGCTGTTGCTAGGATGGCACCTAGAGTTACACTTCATTTTCTTTCTACTACAGCTACATCTTAGAGAAATACAATCTAATTTGCAGTTACATTTCTGGTAACCTTGGCCACCAGTGGATCGAGTTACCGCAGATCTGAGAGTAACGTGGATGTCTGGTACATCAGCCTCTTTAAGTAGTTTTTCACCAATTTTATCTAAATCAGCTCTAGTAAAGCAAGAATTTAAGGTGCCCTCTTTGCACCCTAAACGATACATGTCCTTTTCCTTGGACAGCACAAATACTAGTAAGTTTATAGGGTCTGAAGGACCCCGATCAACGTCTGGAATTCTTAGAGTAGCGTTGTCTTCTACCTGCAGTGATTCCTGCATCCTCATACCCCTACGGATCATCTTTGATGCGGATTGAGCCTGACTAATGTCGACATTTTCCCGTATAGCTTCGATGGCATTAACCCTTTCTTCAACACACTTCAAACCCTTTTCACTTTCAGGTTGCTCTGGAACCTCTTCATCTTCAAGTTGCTGTTCTGTTTTCCTACTTTCATCGTCTTCCCTTTCGCCATAATTACCGTCCTCGCTGAAGAACTGAAAATAATAGGTCGTTAGCTCATATCATACTTTTCTGATTGTAACTAGGCATATGACTTAAAGAATTTTAGTATTACTATGCTTTCTAAAACCTGAAGCTTTAGGAAATGGAAAATTACAAAATATGTAAAGACTTGTTAACACAGTAAATTAGGTCTTTCAACGTATGATTTTTTGAGAAATGAGAAGGAAGAAGATTAAGTGCACTCCATTAGAATAGTGTATGAAAAATTCAGTTTCAAAGTGCATTATCAGTTTATCTTTTTTAATAGATTATTTAATATTTACCTTGTCAAGATCTTCTTCGTAGCATATGCCATCCAAAACTGATTCAGGAAGATTTGTTGAAGAAAGACCAACTGACGGTTCTTCTCCAAAGATGGCCTTAAATGGTGTATGTTTCGTTGTCTCATGCTTCGAGATATTTACTTGCCACTGAACAAATTGTAAGCCAATATTCCATTTCTTGGAATTACTCTTTCGCATCCATATCTTCAATTTATCCTGGATTACACCATTGAGTCGCTCCACTGCTCCTTGGCTTTGGGGATGCCTTGGCCGACCTGTCACTAGCTGCAATTGTGGCCAAAGTGTTGATAATTTGGATATCACAGACAGTGCTGCGGGAGCACCGAATGTTAAAAACACAGGTAGAAGTGTCTGAGCTACCTCTTCTGCTCTTTTAGATTTAAGGGGGCTTAACACACAAAATTTGGTAAAATGGTTAACGTAAGTTAGGATGTATTTATAATCCCCGTCAGGAAGTGACTGAAAATTTATTAGATCAATTTGGCACCTCGATAAAAATGAGTGGCTTCTAATTGGTTTCACGACAAGCCCTTTTGGTTGCTTCCGACTCTTTTTTTTAAATGACACTCTACACAAAAGTTAATAAACAGGTTACAATATTCCATAGTTATGTTAGACCATTTCTTTTTAACTTCAAATAAAGTTTTCTTCTCGCCACCATGACCAACATCTTTATGTGCCTTTTCTATTGCACCATACACTTCCTCAAACGCTGCTACTTATTTATAATGTTCTTCCCCATCTGTTCTTTTCTTTATCAAACATTCCGTTTCACCAACCTTAAGAATCTCATATCTTGAACGATAGTTATAATCAATAGTGGTGATAGCATCACTTTCTAGATCCTTTGATAACCTTGATATAATATCTTTCACTTTTTCAAGCGAGAACAGTCTTGTGTTCTTCCCTTTTCCTTCAACGATGGTCCGTAACCTTGCCTCGAAATTTTCTTTTACTTCCATCGCTGAAGCCATGAGGATTATTCGATATTCACCAAGAACTGTTGTAAAGAATGAAAAGAATTCCGTAACTAATCTACGTATTTGTCGAGAGAATTATCATGAGTACCGTATGTTTCACTTCACATCTTCACTCCTATTTACAAGTTGATAACAATTGTTGGTGACAGTAACAAGGCATTAGGCTACTAAAACTTACTTATAAATGGCCAAACTGCCATTAACAAAAGAGATTAGAATAGGATAAAACATTAAAAGTTAAAAATAGTGTCAACATATTATATTCTATTCACAAAATTTCTTCACCCATTAATTACAGATGGTATAGTAGTCGATTTATCAATATTCGGCAAAATGGTCTTGCCGAGTTTTGAAACCCTGCTGATTTTAAATACTAGGCAAGAAAAATTACTCATTTTATATAATCGGCAAATCGCTTGCTATATCTATATTATATAATATATATATATTATATATAATATATCTATAGTATTATATATATATATTATATATATTATTGTTATTATTATTATATTATTATTATTATTACGTTTCCTAGTTCTGTGTGGCTGAAAACTGAGGTAGTGACTTACTTACACTCCTAAAAGGAATTATTAAAGTACAGAAAAATTATAAAGCTCTACGGCCAAAGGCCAGCATTAAACTCTCAAGATTTAGTTCAACTGAAGTATATTTACACTAAATTTCATGAATAAGCAACTTACATCTTAAGGGTGACAGGGACTCGGACGGGTCCAGAAATTAAGTGGTATGTGATTACCACTTAAACGATCCGGACGCAGCAATAAGCTTTGTGCACAGCAAATCACTTAATAGTTCCTGCCAGCGCTTCCAAGGGCTTCCAGATTTTTCGCAGCTAGACGAGATATTTGCATTTGGACATCATTGCTGGTCTTGGCTTCTTCCAAATTACTGGTTGAAGTCTCTCTGTATGGACAATAAATGAACACGTGGGCGGTCCACAGAGGAGAGGGAGAGCAAGGGGGGGAGAGGAGGAATCGATGCTACAGCTCGGGAAGTTCTAAGGGCGCTCGTCGGTTACCTCCTGGCTTTATAATCTCGCTTCTAGCTCTCTTTTTCCAACATGTGTGTGCTTTTTTCCCTGCCCAGGGTTCCAACCTCTCCCCTGTGTTGGTTTCCAATGTAAGCCCCGCCCAAAATCTGCACACCTGTGGGGATTAATTTCAGAGGCAACCAATCGGAAGGGACAAAGAGGTTTCCAAAGAGAATGGAGGCTGGTGAAGAGGGGGAACTGAAAAATGTCTGAATTTCCTTCTAAAATGAGTTATTTTGCCTTGTTTCTGGCTTAAATCCTGAACAATACATACATAATATATATATATATATAATTATATATAATATATATATATTATACATATATATATAATATATATATATATATATATATATATATATATACTATATATATATATATATATAGTATATATATATGTGTGTGTGTGTGTGTGTGTGTGTGTATGTGGTGTGTGTGTAATATTCTTCTGGACTTTTATTTGATCAAAGTACTCATTTTATGTTCCTTATCCCCATGGCCTATTCTCCTTCCCACTCCTGCAGAGCAAACAGTTTTCCTAGCATCCTTTTTAGCATACATATATGTGCCCCTGTACGTACGTCCTTTCTCTGCCTGTAATTCTGGCCCCAAGTCGTACTAGAAGATCTGTTCATGAATAATACCTGTGGTACTTGGCCGGAAATTCCCATCAGCGCTCCACCTGTTCTCCCTCGCGCCATTATGTTCCCCCATTGCAGGTGTTATGGCCGTAAATGAAATTTTAACCCTGTCCGTTTCTCCAAGTTTATGGAAGGTCAAGGGAATGGAACGAGGCTTTGGATAATATAGGCAAGAAGGGACGAGGAGGCAGCGTTGCCAACATGGTATATAAGCAGTGCAGCCAACGTGGAAATATTGAAGACTGAGGGTATTGTGACCCATAAGTTTGGAGACGTGTTGGAACGTAGATGAAACCGAATGATGAAGTATTGAAGTAAATACACTCTCCTCTGTATTAGATCTCGTCATATGAAAGTATCGAGGTACTAAAAAGATTTGCCTACATAGCTGCAGTGTGGTGACTTCTGGTTTTGGTTATTTTTATGGTTTTGCATCTTGTATACCATTCTTGATAACCCTTTACTTTATACGAAAATATAACAGAAATAGAAGCAACTTATGGATGTGAGACAAGCAAGGTCAAGTATTTCTTATTACAACTTGTAAAATAGTTCGTCTAATAAATAAATAAACAGTTTTAGTTTGGTGTAGAAGAAAGCTATGGTTCCGGCTTTGTCTGTCAGTCCGCCCTCAGATCTAAAAAGCTATAGAGGCTAAAGGGCTGCAAATTGGTATGGTGACCATCCACCCTCCAATCATCAAACAGACCAAATTGCAGCCTCTAGCCTCAGTAGTTTTTATTTTTATTTAAGGTTAAAGTTGGCCATGATCGTGTTCCTGGCTGCGATATAGGAAAGGCCACCACCAGTCCGTGGTGAAAGCCTCACGGGCCGCGGCTCATACAGCATTACACCGAGAATGCCGAAAGATCGAGCTATTTCCAGCGGCCTTGATGATATATTGGCTGTACAGAAAACTCTTCGGCTCATTTTTTTACTTCATTTAGAAAATGAAACAAAAAGCTCTTTTCGTTTAAGAAATTGCACTGCAAGTAAGATCCAGATTTTTGGTTGGTGGACCTTTACATTAGCCTATTTATAGTGTATTAAATACACTTATGGGAAGAGATCTGTGACTGGATGTTTAGTATTTATAATGCAATATGGAAAATAAAGTTATATAATGATATGAAATGAACATTTATCTATTACTAGACTTATAAATCATTCACGCACTAATAACTAGTTTACTTTGTCTTACTTGATATAGGAACGAATTTCCGACTGATATCATTTTCATGAAACAGTAAGATAACAACAAACATAATTAACAGATATCAACGTGAATTTATTTCAACAATACATATTTTTTTCCCCATAAAGTTATCTTTTAATTATCTAGTTCATTCGAATAATTGAACATTACGAAGCATTACCTACGGAACTGACATCACATCAAGCGAAGCTTATGTTCTGACAG
Organism: Macrobrachium nipponense; assembly: GCF_015104395.2. Taxonomy (NCBI): domain Eukaryota; kingdom Metazoa; phylum Arthropoda; class Malacostraca; order Decapoda; family Palaemonidae; genus Macrobrachium; species Macrobrachium nipponense. The sequence continues at coordinate 29,271,959 of NC_087201.1, read as the reverse complement.
CTCTTTAATTGCATGTTATCAGAAGCTTTGCTAATGACATAATTTTTCATACATAGTATGCGGCATATGTGTACATCTTTGTGTTTATAGATAGAGGTCTACACTAACGTACAATGAAAGTAGGCTACATGGACGCTTACCTAAATTTTACATCGAATATTATTAGAATTACCTAACATTTAACATAGTTCAGTTTACTATTATTTGTAGGATATGAACCGCTTGTCCCAGGAATTCCCAAATCTTCTCAGTATCCTTTAAGCTATATCTTTTATTGTCAGAAAAATCTGGAGTGTTGTGACCATGAAGTTCTTAGTTTTAAAATTTGCAGTAAGCTCTACATTCTTTGCACACTTGCTGTTTAGGAAAATATCGACGATTCTTTTGATGACTGTCTCTTGGAAAAGATTGGTATGGCCCAGTTACAGAATTTAAAGGCTTCATTCGTTATTTATGGAGAATTTAATGCAAAGCAGAGGGAGTGGCTTAATTTAAATTTCACATATCAACATGACCAGCCTACTTTTTTGAGTTTTAAGTATTCTCCAATTTTGTCAAGCTAGCTGAGGAACCCACAAATATCTCAGCTATGTGAAGTACAAGGACTGCGAACATAAAAGCACTTCAGACCGTTGTGCCCCTAAGATGGAAATATCTGTCAATCAGTATGATCCTAATGCAATCATTGGAAAAAGGGTTTGATTGAAATCTAGAGCCAATTGGAATCCCGTTATCAAAGCTTGTCCGGCACCTAGCATTTCTGATGCTATATTAGATCTCGATCCAGAGAAGAAATGAAATGAAATGCTGATGGCTATTTTGATTAGGTATGTCCCTAGAAAGGTCATCAAATTCTGGACAAATAACCAGCCATGGTTTGGTTATGATACATGTAGTTCAAGCGGAGATGCAGTGCAATACTACCCTTGTACATTTAATTTGTATTTTTGTATTTTATTTACACACACACACACACACACACACACACACAAATATATATATATATATATATATATATATATATATATATATATATATATCTATATATATATTCATTAATTTGTTCATTTGCCTTTTTTTCTAATAACAGATCAGCTCTTTCTGTATTTCCCATTACCTTCTTTTACTTCCTTCGAATGAACACCATATTCTTTGGAAGCTTGAATTGCAAATCAGTGGCACGTTTGAACTTCTCCCATATGAATAGTGTTAATAATAATAATAATAATAATAATAAAATAATAATAATAATAATAATAATAAGCACACGTACACAGAAACACGGCGCACTGCTGTAAGATAATTGAAGATTAGAATTCTGAACGAGTAAATGAAATATTACCAGATTCGTGAAGTGTAACTAAACATATGATATTCTTCTCTGGAGCTATATGCCATTACTTACGAAACTGCGTTGCGTATATTGTAAAGATACTGCAGAGTTCCATTTAGCATATGCATGTAGCTCTGAACATTATTTCCTACAATTATCGTTTTTAATTGAATCGGAAGAGCTTGGGAAAAGTCCATAAAATCCATTAGCACCCGCCATTGGGTGAAGCGTAAAATTCAACTAACCGTGTCCGTTTGCTTTGATGATAGCAAGACATAGAGTGGTAATAGAATGAGGTATTTATTTAATTAATCTACGGATTTTTGCTATTCCAAGTGTACTCTATGCTTTCACCTTCTGTTTAATAAATGATTTATCCTCGCAGTACATGATTTTTTTTATTGTTATCAATCTACAATTGAACTGATTGCAAGAATGCTCTCAGTGATCCTCGTTTGACCACTGCAAATACATTACAATTCACTCATATGTGCTGAAGATAAAACATGTTGAATGAGAGTGATTACAGTCATGAAGATTATGTACGAAACCCCATAATAGCGTATTTAAATCTCTCTTTCGAGTTTCGACTTTGAACAGGAACAGAATACATGAAAGATTTAAAACTTTTCACCACTACTTTACGTTGTAAATTTACCAGAGACAGCGAATAAAAGTATTTTATCTAACTGTACGTCCACTTGACAAGGTGAAGTAATCTTGTAAGTGAATTTATGCGCTATGAAAGCAGATGTCTTCTTATCAAAACTTTGAATCAGTCTATAATTCTCCTTATTTTCTTCTGACAAGATTCTCAAGAGTAATGGAAAATTATCCGAGATTCTTTATGTTTACTCTTTGGTTTTCTTGTCGACGGACCGTTTCCCCATATCTCGACGGCGTCATCAGGATGACTACAAATTGACAGAAAAGGTTTTAGTTTTCTCTAAAAGATAACTATTGTGCCGGCTTTGTCTGTCCGTCCGCACTTTATTCTGTCCACCCTCAGATCTAAAAGCTACTGAGGCTAGAGTGCTGCAAATTGGTATTTTGATCAGCCACCCTCCAATCATCAAACATAACAAATTGCAAACCAATAGCCTCAGTAGTTTATTTAAGGTTCAAGTTAGCCATGGATCGTGCATCTGGCAGCACTTTCCGGAGCCATGGGTCACACCCTCACTCTACCGTGTCTGGTGAGCAACTGAAGTGGTAGTCACTGTCACTGACTCACTCATAATCGTATACGTTGTACAGAGAAGCTCGACTGTGTAGAAGAAACTTCAGCGCAAGTTTTACTTGATTATTATTATTGCATGCGGATGTTTAAAACCAATAATTGACATGCAGGTTTTTTTTTTTTTTTTCTTTTTGCTGCATGAGGACGCTTCAGTTTCAAACGTCCGC
>NC_087201.1:29234219-29266719 GCF_015104395.2 Macrobrachium nipponense | reverse complement strand
TAGAGGACATCGTGAAAAACACGGAGATAATCGGAAGAGCCCCTCATCAGCGACGCCTACGCCTCCTTGAGGCGTCATTCATTCTCGAACAAAAATCCCTCCTAAAAACGACACAGGAACCCTTCCTGCTGCCCACCTGTGTAAGGAATGCCCAGCGCCCCCACCCAGACGATAACACCAGCGAACAGGACGGGACCAATATTGAAGAAGATGGAAGAAATACCAAGAGATACGTCACCACGGTCGCAGGCAATGAAAACCCGGCTCCAGGTGACGCAACACACCTGAGAAGGTCAACGCGCCTCGAGCGTTTCCGACGCCTGGCCGCCAGCCAATGAAAAGTCGAGCATCCTCCGGGTCCTGCGGGAGCATCCGTGAGCACCCGCACGACCATGATATAAAGAGAAGGACTCGCCACCAAGAAGTTACAGGCTGCTCTAGGAGCAAGAGCCCGTGCCAGCACAAGGCTGGCTTAATCTTCAACAACAACACCAAGATTCAGTTCTCCAGCAACCATCGCTGTGATCATGCCCTGTCAAATCTAGGCGAAACGTCAGAGAGAGAGTGAGAGAGGAGAGAGAGAGAGAAACTTGTAGTATGACAGCATAAAAAGATAATTCAATATGACTACACCTGATTTGACGATCCTTTTAGCACGTTGGTTGCCAGTTTTTCAGCAACATTGAGAAATCCTTAATAAGGAAAAATAGAGAAGACTCTATACAAAATTAATGGAGCTGATGCAGCAATCCTTTTCAACAAGACTTGTTTAAAAGAGGGTCTATTCCCAAGATATCATTATCATTATTATTATTTGTACAAGTCCTTACAGACCTTACAGACCTTACAAGTTCGTTCGGGTTGCCCCAGGTCCCTCAGTGTGAGGCGCCTCTAATGTCTACCAGATAAGTTGCTAGTACATCTTCCGGTATATTTTGCATCTTCCAATCTTGGATGGTCTGGGATGCAGTTTATATATTTGTCGAGCTTATTCTTAAACACATCTACGCTCACTCCCTGTATATTCCTCAGATGAGCTGGCAACGCATTGAATAGACGCTGCATTATCGATGCTGGTGCGTAGTGGATTAATGTCCTGTGTGCTTTCCTTATTTTTCCTGGTATAGTTTTGGGCACTATTAATCTACCTCTGCTTGCTCTTTCTGATATTTTTAGTTCCATGATATTTTCTGTTATTCCTTCTATCTGTTTCCATGCCTGAATTATCATGTAGCGTTCTCTTCTCCTTTCTAGACTATATAATTTTAAGGATTGTAGTCTTTCCCAGTAGTCTAGGTCCTTAACTTCTTCTATTCTAGCTGTAAAGGACCTTTGTACACTCTCTATTTGTGCAATATCCTTTTGATAGTGTGGGTACCATATCATATTGCAATATTCAAGTGGACTACGAACATATGTTTTATAAAGCATAATCATGTGTTCAGCTTTTCTTGTTTTGAAGTGCCGTAACAACATTCCCATTAAATTTTTTTTGCTTTACATTTTGCCAACAGAATTGCTATTTGATCATTGCATAACATGTTCCTATTCATCATCACACCAAGGTCTTTAACTGCTTCCTTATTTGTGATTGCCTCATTATTAGGTCCCCTATATGCATATAGCTTTCCTTCTCTGTCTCCATAATTTATTGATTCAAATTTATCAGAGTTAAATACCATCCTATTTACCTCTGCCCAATCATATACTTTGTTAAGGTCTCTTTGTAGAGCGTTCCTATCTTCATCACAAGTAATTTCTCTACTTATTCTTGTGTCATCAGCGAAACTACTCACTACCGAATCCTTAACATTACTGTCTATGTCTTCAATCATAATAACAAACAATATTGCAGCTAGCACCGTACCTTGTGGCACACCGGATATTACCTTGGTTTCATCCGATTTCTCATCGTTTGCAATAACTATCTGTTTTTCTGTTGTGTAAAAATTCTTTTAACCATCTTCCTACTTTATCTACGATATTGTGTTTTCTAATTTTCTTTGCTAATATATTATGGTCTACTTTGTCAAAAGCTTTTGCAAAGTCTAGATAAACCACATCTGTTTCATTTCCGCTTTTCATATTTTTGAATATGTTCTCACGGTGGACTAACAGTTGGGTTTGTGTACTTTTTCCGGGTACGAAACCGTGTTGTCCTATATTAAACAAATTATTTTTTATTAAATGTTTCATAATATTTTTCTTCATTACCCTTTCATACACTTTCAAATAATATGTGATGTTAGACTCACAGGCCTAATAATTACTTGCCTCTAGTCTTGATCCACTTTTGAAAGTAGGGGTGATATATGCTAATTTGTGCTCATCATAAATCTTGCCTGTATCTACACTTTGTCTTAATAATATTGCAAGTGGCTTTGCGATAGAATGAACTACTTTCTTTAACAAAATAGCAGGGACTCCATCCGGCCCTGCAGCAGCTCCATTTTTAATTTCATTAATTGCCTGCACAATATCAGCTTCATTAATTTCTATGTCAGCTAAATATTCACTATTTTCTTCCCTTCCCTTACTTCTATATCATTATCTTCATTATCTATTCTAGGGGTGAATTCTCTCTTATATCGTTCTGCCAGTATGTTGCAAATTTCCTTTTTTTCATTCGTTAATCTCCCTTCAATTCTCAGAGGGCCTATTTCTATTCTTCTTTATTCATCTTCTTCGCATATGAGTATAATAGTTTGGGGTTTTGCTTGATATTTAATAGGGTTTTTTTTCTTCCAAGTCCCGTTTTTCATTTTTTCTTTTGATTGTATAATCTTTTGTTCTGCATTTTCTATCTTACTTTTAGTTCTATAACTTTCCATGCATTTTTTTCTTTTGCAAGACCTTTTTTCCACTTTCTGATTTTCTGGAACAAGATCCTTCTGTCTCTTGGTATGCATGAATGATGTTTACTTTTCTTCTTCGGTATATCCACTATTTTTCTCCCCAATATTTTATATAATATCTCCGTATTTACCCTTATGTCATCACTTACGAAAATGTTATCCCATCTTTGTTTAATTCTTCATTAATTTCTGACCATTTTATATTTTTACTGTAGAAGTTGTATTTTCCATATCCTTCCCACTTTTTCATTTCTTGCTTATCTCTATTTTTGGTTCACTTGCTTTGGAATGAACTGTTAATTCTATGACATTATGGTCTGAAATACTCGCATTATAAACTATTATTTCTTTAACATAATTCATCTCGTTCACAAATACTAGGTCTAAAGTATTTTCCTTTCTTGTTGGCAGGTGATTTATTTGTTGAATGTTGTATTCTAGTAGCATATCTAATAGCTTTTCAAATTGCCTCTTATCTTCTGCACTACTATTACTCTCTTTTTATATGTATAAGTACAACCACAATCTCCTATTCGTTCTTTCCATTCTACGAAAGGAAAGTTGAAGTCACCAGATAGGAGAATAGTCCAGTCCTTGTGATTTCTACATATATCATCCAATTTTTCAATTATTAAGTCAAACTCTTTAGTATTAGGAGGTCTATATATTACTATGTTCATCAATTTTTCAGATTCAAATTCTACCGCTATTAGTTCACATTCTGAGTTACTATATTTCTCATATATTTTTCCTTGTTTTTTGTCTTTCCCATATATTGCGGTTCCCCCTTGATTCCTATTTTTTCTATCTGATCTATAAGTTTGGAACCCTTTTATTTGATCATCATTCCCAGTCTCTTGGGAATACCAGGTTTCACTTATATTCATTATATCTATTTTCTTTTCATTTTGGGTTAGTTCTTCTAAGTACTCTATTTTTCTTTTTGAGTTACTCGTAACTAAACCCTGCGCATTCATCACTATGATGGTTTGCGTGTTTTCTCCTTCATTTAATACTGGTAGTAATAAGGATTTTCCCATTTTCCCATGTCTCGTTTCCTGTTCTGGTATGTTGTTCTTTTTTTCATTTCCAGAAATTCTGACATTAAAAAAATCCAAATTTTCCATAATATTTGATCTTCCTTCATTATAATTATTCATTTTGTGTCTGAATCTGCAATTTTCTCCGTTCTTCTGCAATATCCCTCTTTGCATAATAAATACAGTTATCTCTTGAGTAGAATTTCGGAGCTGATGCTTTGAAATTTTTGCTGACACCTCTGCATATCTCATTGGTGGTTTGCTTTTCTCTTTTACCTGATATTCTTGATTTCTCTCCTTATTTGTTTCTTTCTTATTTTGGATTTTATTACTTGGTTGGTTATTTATTTGATTATGATTCATGGCTACAGGGTGCATATATTTGCATTTTTGTCGAACTTACATCCTTTTCCTTCTTTTAGGTTTTTACATATTTTTGGATGCAGATCTCTGCAATCATCCCCATATCCATCTAAGTATGCATTTACCATATATTTCATAGTTTTGACATATCTTAGGATGTTTGTAGTAACATCTTTCTCCAAATCTGCAATTCCCTCTTTTCAAAAGGTTGCAGATTTTGTCTTTCTTGTCTATTTTTTCCTCTTTCCCGTCATTGTGTAGATCTGGGTAGAGCCTCTTCGGGATTTGCTTTTCTGTTGTCATATCGTAATTTATTTCTTCGTAGTATGCTGCTTTATTGCCTCATATGTAGTATCAATGAGTATCTCTGCATCCATACTTTTATCTTGTTCTTTGTTTTCCTTATTTTTTTCTGTCATTTCATTTTTGTTTACTTCTCTTCCGTTTCCTCTTCTTCTTTTTCTTCTTCTTCTCCTCCTTCCTTCTTCTTCTTCATCCTCAAACTATTTGTACATTCAATCTTGATTTAATAACATTGTCTATCCATGATAGACATGTTGAACAAAAAATTCTTGTATCTTTTCTCAAATCTTGTATTACCTCAGCACACTGTGGATGGGTCGGAATGTTGCATGCAGCACATTTTCTGATTAGGTTTTGTGGATTGACTATGCTATACCAAACCTTACACAGTTTGCATGCTTTTGGCATTCTTTTTCCTAATGCACAATTAGGATATTCACAAGATTCACCTTATTCATTTTCTTTGTCGGTGTCAAATTAACGTAATTTATTGATTGTTTATTTTCTTAAATCAGCCTTGTAACTTAGTTTAAGTGTTCTCTTATAGTTAGTTCAGCAGCTGTATTGTTTTTACGTTAACGTAATGTTCAGTGTTTTTGCTCAGTGATTCCTCCTCTTGTTGTGAATTACCTAACTATCGTGTTAACGATTGTTTTTATTTTGTTTTCGAGTTGGAATGGACTGTAGTGCTGTGAGTGGAGGCCGGCCGAAAATAGTTCGGGCCTGTCTAAGCTTCTGGACGTACGCTCTTTTGTTGGCAGCCTTCTGGAGATTTGTCTTACGCCTTTTTGAAGGAATACTCCGACGGACCTCCCTTGGAAGTGGTTTTGCGTAGATGTGCTGAAGCCATCTACGGCCTACGTACATCGTTGGAGTTTGATCACGGCTGTGATTTCGCAGGTGTTTAGTCACTTGCGACGCCCCTGTACTCCTGTTTCCCGCCTGAGGATTTGGCGGAAGACGTGGTCGTCGCTGTCCCGCCACGTAGGAGGCGTTTACGCCAACCACTGTCCGGTGTTGTCCATCTCCAGCTGCTGGTCCGGGAGGAGCTTAGGGCTCGTGTGGAGGCACGTAGGGAGGCAATTGCCAGGTAAGAGGAGATTATCCTGTGTTGTCCCTCGGGATCGAACTCTACCCCTGTATCCACCTGGACAATTCGTGAGCTCCCCTGTTTAGCTGCCGGGAGGTAGAAGCAACCTCCGTGAACTCCTGTGCACTTCGTTGTACTCGAGGATCTGCGTAATCAAACATTAATCATATTTGTATATATAATATATATGCATGTTATATTGAGTGGTCGGTATTTGGTATTTTTGCCCCTCAAAATGTTTATTTGAATAGTTTTAAGTTTAGAATTGCCACGGTTAGGTAGGAGATTTAAGGTTTTCCTAACTTCATTTTCTCTGGTCTTCCTTCTTTCTTATATTTTGTAGGCTAGTGGTTTTATTATTGGGCCCGTGTTATTATTATTTGAGCCTTTGGCATATTATATTCTTTACTTTGTTAGGGTTAGCTTTCAGTATTAGGAGTCCTTGTGAGCTGTTATTTGCTCCTTGTATTTTGTATTTAATTTAATGTTAAGTTTCCTCACAAGGCTTATTTAGTGTTAAGCGTATTTTGTAATAAATATTGTTAATTTTGTTCTGGTGTTTGTGTCACATTCCTCATACCCTGTGTACTTTTCTACTGCCTACGATCCCTGTGATTATTGAAATATAAAGAACCTGTATTATGGCCCCAAAGGGGTCGTAACAATTTGGCGACCGTGACAGGATCGTACGCAGGTGTGCACAGAGTTTGGTTTGTGGAGCAACTCTGGGATAGGTTGCAATATTTAATTTGGTTTTGTTGCTTGCCTTACTTCCCCCCTTGTAGGTAATTCACTATGGAAGACTTTGTTTTTGACCCAGCCGAATTTTGGGCTCTGCGACTGCTTAAAATATCTTGCCATATTAAGTAAAGAGCATTTGAGGAGTTGTGCTCGTTGGTTAAACTATTTCTATTAGACCCACGGACACTAAGGCTCAGTTGTTGTTGTCTGTTAAGGCGATGGTGGCTCGTGGTATAGCTGAGGGTGAGGATTTGGCTAGGGATATGATTAGTGGAACTTCTGGAGAAGATAATTCTGTTGATGAAGAGGTCAGTGTTAATCCTGGGCTGTCACTATTTGAGGACCACCCTCGTACTGGTGTTATGTATAATGGTCCAGCTAATTTAACAGTAAAAACTAAAGTTTCTAATAACCCCTTTGTAGAGGTACAGCCAGAGCCAGTACAGTCTGTGGTGAATCCTGAAAATGAGGACCTTAGTATAATTTGTAAAAGAATAGAATTATTGAAGGTACAATTCGAAGAGAATGAGAGGGCGAGGCGCCATGAGTTGGAAATGGCTAGAATTACTTAGACTTGGCTAGGTTGCGAGCTAACCCTGACTTTAACAGTACTCCCACCGTCCTTCCGATAGGTTTAACATGAGTGCGGCATTGAAGTTGGTGCCCGTGTTTGATGATGGGTAATGTGCCGGAGTTCTTTAAGGCTTTTGAGCGGGTGGCCACTAGGTTGTCTTGGCCCACTGAGATGTGGACTGTACTAATTCAATGCAGGTTAGTAGGCAAGGCCATTCGCCAATATAATGCTTTGGAAGAGAGTGTAGCCAGAGATTATAGTAAGGTTAAGGCGTTGATTCTCAAGGCATATGACTTGGTCCCTGAGGCTTATCGCCTGAAATTCCGAACTTCTATGAAGCCCAATACTATGTCTTATGTAGAGTATGCCCGTCTTAAGGAGGAGCAGTTTGATGACTGGGTAAAGAGTCGTCAGGTGGTCTCCTTCTCCTCCTTGAGGGAGCTGATGCTACTTGAGGAATTTAAAAAAAACATGTAGTAAGGAACTTAGAATTCACCTGGAGGAGGTTAAAGCGTGTAACTTAAGTAAAGCCGCTCAGATAGCTGATGAATATATTTTACACACCGTGTAGGTAACAGTAGTTTTGGCCCATCAGTCTTTAAATCCCAGCCTGCCAGGCCGAACATAATTGGAGATCCAATAACCCCTTAGAAAAACAAAGGTTGAAGCTAGCCAGGAAAAATAAACCAAACACGAGTGGAAGGAACACTCGGTGTTTTCAAGATAACCAAAATTCTAATAATGTTGGTAGAGATAGGGGAAACTTGTTTTTGGTGTCACGAGCAGGGCACTTTCAAGCTCGGTGTCCTGCCCGGAGGAGGTATCTCCAGCGGAACGGAAGGGGAGGTAACAACGTCCCCGTATCTTTGATAGCCAATGCCCCTACTACCCCTAATACTGAAGTTGAGAGTTCCCCAGGAACTGAAGGAAGGGTTAGGTTTAGCGGTAGTGGAGGTGAAATAAATCAATCGCCTACTAGCTCTCCTTTGTGACTTTTTGACAATATATTTGGCCTGGCAGTTTGGTGGTTGATAGTAAGTTATCAGAGTGAACTTCTTAAGGGACACTGGTCTGCTCGATCATTGGTGTTGTCAAAGGTTTTGAAGGATGTTGGTGAACATTCTGGAAATTATGTGGTCCTGGGTGGGTTCCCTGATACAGTGGTTTCTGCACCTTTGGTGGAGGTAGAGGCATTCTTCCCAGGGTATCACAAGGTGACAGAATTGGCAGTGGTAGAAAAGCTCCCCATCCCTGGTATTGACGGCATTTTGGGAAATGATATGTTGGATGCCCGAGGTTATGAATTATTCCCAATAGTGTCCGTACTGCAAGTCCTGTGGCAATTACCACTCGAGCTTCTGCAAAGGCTGCTGCCGCCTTACAGAATGAGGATAATTTAAACTTAAGTAGAGAGGTAGAGGTAGAGAGACCCGGTCTGTAGGTAGTAGTAGTAGTGGTAGTTTTATGAATAAAATATTTAATCTGATTGTGACCGTGTAAGCTTTATTGAAGCTCAGAAGGCTGAATTCAATTATGAATTAGGAGGTACGAATGATTTAACAAAACCAAGGTTCTGTGTGATTAGAGGTTTGTTGTATAGGGTTAGTCGTCCTGTGGATCACGGCTTGAACCAAACCTCTCGGTGTTTTAGAACAGATTGTGGTACCTTCAAAATATCAGAATGATGTCCTTAGTTTAGCTCATGAGGATTCCTTTTCTGGTCATTTTGGAGTTTGCAAAACCCACATAGTAGATTGGCAAAGTATTTTGGTGGCCAGGATTGAAATCCTCAGTGAAGAAATTTGTAGGTAGTTGTGAAACATGCCAAGTAATGGTAAAACCTAATAAACCTATTCCTAAAGCCCCTTTGCATCCAATTCCTGTAATTGGGGATCCTTTTGCCGAGTTAGTTGTTGATGTGGTTGGGCCTTTGCCCCGAACCCCACTAAATCAGGATTTACTTATCTTTTGACTATAATGGACAGAGCGTCTAGGTTTCCTGAAGCTTTTCCTATGAGGAAAATTACATCCAAAGTAGTGTTTGAGAAGCTAATAGAATTTTTTTCCAGGTATGGGTTGCCTCGTAAAATTCAAACAGATTGTGGCACTAATTTCACGAGCAAGGTATTTAAAGGTAAATGTGCAGAACTGGCCATTCAGCACATTACCAGTGTACCTTACCACCCAGAGAGTCAGGGCGTAGTGGAAAGGTTCCACCAAACCCTTAAGTCTATTCTAAAAAAATACTGTTATGAGCAAGGCGAGGATTGGGATAAAGGTCTTCCCTTTGCTCTCTTTGCTATACGTAATCATCCCAATTCTTCCACAGGTGTAGCTCCATTTGAGTTGATTTTTGGACATAAGGTACGTGGTCCTCTAGAAATTTTTCCATGAGTTGCTAGAGGTTAGTCATAAGAAAGTATTGAATGTGGGTGAGTTCGTTGAGGACCTGAGAAGTAGATTATCAGCTGCCTGGAAATTTGCCCAGGATAATTTGGTGTTGTCTCAGGCCTCAATGAAGGAAAATTATGATAAGAAGAGTAAGGCACGTTCGTTTGAGCCTGGTGAGCTTGTTTTGGTTTTGAGTACAGACTCTGACAATTTTCTGGAACCTAGGTATAAGGGGCCTTGGAAGGTACTTCGGAAATTGTCTGATGTCAATTATGAAGTGGAAGCTCCTGGGACCAAACGTAAGTGTCGGATATTCCACATTAATAGACTGAAATCTTACACAGTTGGTAGACTTGACCCCCTAGCTATAGTATATGAGCCAGTGTCTCTAGCGTTAGAACCCACGTTAGAAGAACCAGCCGACTTGTTTTGCCAGGTATCTTCAGATGCTCTTACAGTTAATATGCAAATTTGGAACTTTAGAAAAGGGTTTGGAGCATCTGGAGGGTATTCAGAAGGATGACATGATAAAATTAATATCTTCTTTTTCAGACTTATTTCAGGCCTCTCCAGGTAGAACGACCTTGCTCCACACGATGTTGATGTGGGCAGTGCTTCCCCAGTCAAACAAAGTCCTTATCGATTAAATCCAGAAAAACGTGATATTGTCGAGAAGGAGATAAAGTATATGTTTGGAGCATGATTTAATTAGACCTTCGGTAAGTCCTTGGAGCTCCCCTATTGTACTTGTTAAGAAACCTGACGGGCAGTTTCGCATGTGTGTGGACTACCGCAAGGTCAATGCTAATACAAAGAATGACTCTTTCCCTTTGCCTCGTATCGAGGACTGTCTTGATCGGATAGGACTGCTAAGTTTATAACTAAATTGGATCTTTTAAAGGGGTATTGGCAGGTTCCCCTATCGGATCGAGCTCGTGAGATTTCCGCTTTTGTTACGCCCTTTGGGCTTTACGAATGTAAGGTAATGCCCTTTGGGATGAAGAATGCAGCGTGTACTTCCAGCGGTTGATGAACCGAGTTATATGTGGTCTGGGAGGGTACAGAAATTTATATAGATTGATTTGGTTATTCACAGCAATGACTGGCGGACTCATTTGGTGAGGTTAAAAAAGGTATTTGAGGCCTTGAGAGCCGCTGGTCTTGTTGTAAATTTGAGTAAATGTGAATTTGGTAAAGCCAAGGTGTGTTATCTAGGTCACGAGGTTGGTTTGGGTCGGGTTACTCCTAAACAAGCTAACTCGAGGCTCTATTAAATTGCAAAGGCCGCGCAATGTTAGGGAAGTCCGGAGAATTTTAGGTATGTTGGGTTATTATAGGCGATTCATCCGGAATTCTCTGACATTGCTCAGCCCCTTACCCAACTATTGCAGAAGGGACAAAAGTTTGTGTGGTCTTCTCAATGTGAGGAATCTTTTTTAAAAACTGAAAACTGTCTTGATGCTCTAACATTCTAATGTCTCCTGACTTTCAGAAACCGTTTATTGTGGCTGTAGATGCCAGTGATGTATAGGTGGAGTACTTTTTCAAAGACATGAAGATGGGGAAGTGCGTCCAGTATCCTACTTTAGTCGTAAGTTGCTGGATGCTGAGAGAAGGTATTCTACCATCCGAGAAGGAGGCACTAGCTTTAATTCGTACCTTGGTTCATTTCAAACCATATGTACTAATTTTTCCTTTCCCGTAGAAATTTGGACGGACCATAACCCTTTGGTGTTCATCGAAAGAATGAAAGGTTCTAACCAGAGGATTCTGCGTTGGGCTCTTCAGCTGCAGGAGTTTCCTTTAAGTATTAAGCATGTTAAGGGTGTTGATAACTGTATTCCGATGCCCTTTCTAGGATGTAGGTCTGGTTTTTTATTTTCTCTTCTCACCTCGCCCTTCTCATTTCTCCTTCGGGGTTTGTATTGAAAATTATATTTAAGGTAGTCAATTTTAATCATGTTTAAAATGATGTATGGATTCGGGCTTTGTCTTAAGTCTGTTTCATTATGTTCCGAGTTTTGCTTCACCTTATTGTTTTTTCATTGCAGGGATATTTTAGATTAAGTTCTATTTTTTTTTTTTTCTCCTTGCAGGATGTTTTAGATTAAGTTGTCTATATGGTTATCTTCTAGTATGTAATATGATTGTGTACTAAAAAAATTTATTCTATTTGAATAATTTTTTTTTTTGAGGGGGAGGAAGGTGTCAAATTAACGTAATTTATTGATTGTTTATTTTCTTAAAATCAGCCTTGTAACTTAGTTTTTAAGTGTTCTCTTATAGTTAGTTCAGCAGCGTATTGTTTTTACGTTAACGTAACGTTCAGTGTTTTTGCTCAGTGATTCCTCCTCTTGTTGTGAATTACCTAACTATCGTGTTAACGATTGTTTTTATTTTGTTTTCGAGGTTGGAATGGAACTGTAAAGTTGCTGTGAGTGGAGGCCGGCCGAAAATAGTTCGGGCCTGTCTAAGCTTCTGACGTACGCTCTTTTGTTGGCAGCCTTCTGGAGATTTGTCTTACGCCTTTTGAAGGAATACTCCGACGGACCTCCCTTGGAAGTGGTTTTGCGTAGATGTGCTGAGCCATCTACGGCCTACGTACATCGTTGGAGTTTGATCACGGCTGTGATTTCGCAGGTGTTAGTCACTTGCGACGCCCCTGTACTCCTGTTTCCCGCCTGAGGATTTGGCGGAAGACGTGGTCGTCGCTGTCCCGCCACGTAGGAGGCGTTACGCAACCACTTGTCCGGTGTTGTCCATCTCCAGCTGCTGGTCCGGGAGAGCTTAGGGCTCGTGAGGAGGCACGTAGGGAGCAATTGCCAGGTAAGAGGAGATTATCCTGTGTTGTCCTCGGTATCGAACTCTACCCCTGTATCCACCTGGACAATTCGTGAGCTCCCCTGTTTAGCTGCCTGGAGGTAGAAAGCAACCTCCGTGAACTCCTGTGCACTTTCGTTGTACTCGAGGATCTGCGTAATCAAACATTAATCATATTTGTATATATATATATATATATGCATGTTATATTGAGTGGTCGGTATTTGGTATTTTTGCCCCTCAAAATGTTTATTTGAATTGTTTTAGTTTTAAGTTTAGAATTGCCACGGTTAGGTAGGAGATTTAAGGTTTTCCTAACTTCATTTTCTCTGGTCTTCCTTCTTTCTTATATTTTGTAGGCTAGTGGTTTTATTATTGGGCCCGTGTTATTATTATTTGAGCCTTTGGCATATTATATTCTTTACTTTGTAGGGTTAGCTTTCAGTATTAGGAGTCCTTGTGAGCTGTTATTTGCTCCTTGTATTTTGTAATATAATGTTAAGTTTCCTCACAAGGCTTATTTAGTGTTAAGCGTATTTTGTAATTAAATATTGTTAATTTTGTTCTGGTGTTTGTGTCCACATTCCTCATACCCTGTGTACTTTCTTACTGCCTACGATCCCTGTGATTATTGAAATATAAGAACCCTGTATTACGGCCAAAGGGGTCGTAACAGTCGGAATATGTTGGTTTATGTATATTTTTCTTTATTGGAGTCTCTTGACCACTTGGATTTTATTTGGAACTTCTTCAATTATTTTCAAGATGTTTTCATTAGATTTGTTCCAGTTTGAAGGATTATATCCTTCTAATATATCTATGAATGCTTTTGTATCTTTTTGGTTAGGACTGTTGCTGATTTCATAGATGAGAAATGCCAGTTCCCTTCCTGCTACCTCATCGTATTGCGAATCTGCTAAACACGCCAAATTACGCCACCTCTTCCCGCAGTTTGGAACTTACTGCCATCTTGTTCTGATTTATAGTATTACACTTGATAAACTAACTTAGAAGACACTATCTACTATTTTCACACTAATCTATCGCCATAGTTCACGAACACTTCTAGATCTCAAATTCTAGTCGTATGTTAAACTTGTGATATCTGTTGATTAATCTGACTTCACGCGGTACGTCTCACCAAGCAAGATGGCTACTACGAAGTTAAAAGGACTAAATAATGTTTAACAGGAGCGTCTTTTTTTTTTTCCTCTGGAAAAGGCAAGAGAAAAAAATTGGTTAAAAACGTAATATTTTGGCCGTCACTTCTTGGCAGTTCAAAGGATATTTTCTCCTTCAGTCTGACACTTCACGAGGAGATTATGATCGAATATGCAGGTATATGGATATCATCTTTAAAATTTCCGATAATGATGTTATGCAAAGCCAACTTAAGTCCTTACCTATTTGCGATTTGAACAAGGCATAATCCGACGTCCAGCCTACTTGGTATGCATGCAAGATTTACACGCATAAGTTGTAAACATATTCTTGACGTAAATAAAAACGTGCTATAATCTACGGTCAAATAGATCCTTGTTTCACCAACGAAAATTAAAATAATTACGCCATATTTTATTAGAAATGATTAAGTACATTTTAACATACACGCTATTTATTTTTTACATTTTCATTTTAATAAATAAATCATAAATATCCTATCCTAAAATTCCTGTATCTTTAACTCATCGTGAAATACCTTTTTCAGGCCTTTTTAGGCTCTTCCATAGACCTTTCCTAAACACCCCCCCCCCCCCCCCCCACCCCCCCCCCCCCCCCCCCCAACCCCCCCCCCCGCCCCCCCCCCCCCCCCCCCCCCCCCCCCCCCCCCCCCCCCCCCCCCCCCCCCCCCCCCCCCCCCCCCCCCCCCCCCCCCCCCCCCGCCCCTCCCAACAATCACAACATAACAAAGAACATTGTAGGCTTACTCAGCGAGTAAGTGAAAATGTCGACGGAAATCACATTATACTTTTTTCACTCTTTGCATCTGAATTTTGGCCATTATCATTACTGTAGCCATACCAACAAAAGGTTCCAATATAAGAGATAGTATCAATGCATGGCAGAATCATGGTAGCAAATTACAACTTTACTGAAGATAGTGACAAATGTTCCACAATGTTGAAAGACTTTATTCAGGTTGGACAGCTGTTCTAAATGTGGAGTTTACTGTCAGTAGACTGAAAACAATTACATGGATGCATACGCCTTTAAAACAGATAGTAATGGTTACTATTGTCGTCAGTATTATTTTTTATCATTATCTTTCCATCTACATATGACATTTTCAGCATCTTGATTTTATTATTTCAGACTAATATTTTTGGAGGCGTTTACGAGCAAACAGATGTACAGATAACCTGTTCAGTAATAGCATGCAAATACATATTTTTATTATTATTATTATTATTATTATTATTATTATTATTATTATTATTATTATTATTATTATTATTATTATTATTATTATTATTATTATTTATAGTGTGGGTTTCCGGGTTGTTCTTGCCACCTCAGGAGTCCAATACTTTTCTCATTATTATTATTATTATTATTATATTATTATTATTATTATTATTATTATTATTATTATTATTATCATTATTATTATTATTATTATTATTATTATTATTATTATTATTATTATTATTATTATTATTATTATTATTAAACAGGATGGCTACATCATTCGAAGTAATTTCACATTTACTCTTCTCAGTTTTCCGTAGAATTCTTTTCTCTCCTTCGTTAAGGTTTGACAATTGCAGTGGGTCGTAATTCTGGTATTTCTATCGATGCCATTCTTGCCGTCGACCCCCAGAAACCTATTAGTGAATTCTACGAGATTTTCCCGTTTATTTTACTACTTTCTCTGTTGTATGCAGTACAATAACTGTAGCACATATGCTGCTGGCCTATTTCTCTCGACCAAAGTATGAAAATGGGCCCATTATTGCCCACTATTAACGCAAAAGAGGAAACAATTATGCAAAATATTCAGGTGTCTCAATATGATTAAAATCGAATGATACAGCCATCCGATTTCCCAGGATATTGATTATTATTATTATTTATTATATTATTATTATTATTAGTTAATTATTTTATTATTTACGATTATTATTCTTATTATTATTATTATTATTAGTTATTATTATTATCATTATTATTATTCTTATTATTATTATTGTTGTTGTTGTTGTTGTTGTTGTATGCTGGAAGTAAATCCTCTTTTAAACATGTTTTATTAAAAGTAATTGCTGCCTCAGCTGCGTTAATTCTATAAAGGTTCTTCTCTATTTTTCTAATTAATTTTGTCTCATTGTTGCTTAAACTGGTGACCAGTGTACCGAAGGTTGGCATATCTCAAATAGGCATCTTTAATCAAATTAAAATCGACTTTGACAATTACGTATTTGAGATATGCCAACCTCCGGTGCATTGCTCACCAGTGTGAGCAAAACACTGAAAACAATAATAGAAAAATAGAGAAGAAACCTTCTAAAATTAACGCAGCTGAGGCGGCAATTACTTTTTAATAAAATATTATTATTATTATTATTATTATTATTATTATTATTATTATTATTATTATTATTATTATTATTATTATTTGCACTTAGAAGAGAGAAATCATGTAGTGTGAAGGACTGTATTTACAATGAAACAAAAACAATTATTTACCAAATAGTTTGATCTCTCTCTCCCTCTCCTCTCTCTCGTGAAGTGTGAAGGACTGTATTTACAATGAAACAAAAACAATTATTTGCCAAAAAGTATCTCTCTCTCTCTCTCTCTCTCTCTCTCTCTCTCTCTCTCTCTCTCTCTCTCTCTCTCTCTCCTCTCATCTAACGGGACCCAGAAACATTTGTTTACTATGCAAAATGGCACCCACTGTATGCAATATATTGACGCTAAAATCTGGCAATTTCCTTGATACTCGGTGCCCAACTTTACAGCGTACTTTTCGTACGTCAATGGCCTAGCTCAACCCAGATTTGGTGTAGAATTTGCCACTTTGCATTTTGGTGTTCGAATAACATGAAAACTTATGCGCAAAGGGAATTAAACTTATATCTTATTGACTAAGAAATTGTATTATGATAGTAATGTGTAGAAAGGCTACGCGTATGCTTATCTTTAACCTCCCCAGGCGTCAATGTTCGAAATACTGTGTTTGGGCCAGCTTATAAAAGACTAAACCAAAGGATATTAAAATTCTTCGTAACGTCTTTTCCACTGAGACACAGAAGTCAAATTAACAGCAATTAATTCGTCATATTTTGCTCATGATATTTACTGGCGAAGTCACTTCTCATTTTTATAATGGCAGTATAGGTAACTTTCACTGGTTTGTGCATTTGACACCGGAAACAAAATACTTAAAATATTGTCACGGTCCATAAAAATAAGAGATCATGCTTTGCAGTCTATAATGACAGGTTCACTCACAAATTACCTACCTAGGCATTGTTTTCGAACTCTACGCTCTTCTTAATTCATGCAGAAAAAAATCCATCATAATTTTTTTTTCATCAGACCACTTTCATGATGTAGCAGGGTATCAGATGTTTATCTAAATTTCTTTTGTGTTCTTGGAATACTCAAAATGATTGATATCACATTGGGAAACTAATGGGATTGTTTCAGTGCTTCCCATGTGAATAAAATAGACAGACAAACACATACATAGTG
The DNA here is from genome assembly GCF_015104395.2 of Macrobrachium nipponense. NCBI lineage: Eukaryota > Metazoa > Arthropoda > Malacostraca > Decapoda > Palaemonidae > Macrobrachium > Macrobrachium nipponense. The sequence goes on along the minus strand of NC_087201.1, from coordinate 29,249,847 downwards.
TGCATATACACATTCACACAATCTTATATATAAATATATATATATATATATATATATATATATATATATATATATATATATATATATATATATATATATATATATATATATATATATATGTGCGTGTGTGTGTGTGTGTGTGTGGTGTAATGCAATTAACCAAAATCTACTCTCTACACGTTAAACACTACGAATGAAATATTATACTGATATTTTCGTTCACGCTGCCACTAGATATATATATAATGCAAACTTTATTTAAATTGCTATTTCCGTCAGTCCTTAGGCAAGAAAAAAGTAACATGGGTCTCCAAGAGTACTAATTATGTTGGAAAATAAGCTGAAATAGATATGATATCAACTGCAGAAACTCATCATTGGTATGTTTGATTACCCCGTCTAGCTAAAAGATTAAATTTTTTGTTAAGGCTAACACTTACTGTATATGATAGTCATGAATATAAAACTGATGCAACTGCCTAAGCTTAACTTTTAAACAGAATAAGCAATAATTAGACCAATCTACATTGGAATGGATATATTCTTTGGAAAGCTATTTACTGATGTGTTCATAGTAGATGATGAGTTTATAGAACACCCGTCAAATGGTTTAGCCTTTTTTCACAATTATTTTCAACGTGTAACACAGCTATTCTATGTGTTATCAATGCTAAGTGTAGACTAACGTCGTCCAGCCCGGGGGTAGTCTCACCATTTACCCATTTATGCGTACAGAAGTAATGTATCCTACGTATAGCTTAGGCGTTTTGTGATACATCTTTGAGGTTGTATATTAATCTCTCTTATTCTAGCGGTCATAGACATCATTTCATAAAGATTTGATACAGCTATGTTCCTAAAAATAAAATGTACAGCAAATCCCCATCAACAAAAGTAAACATTCATTTTCTGGAAAAAAAAAAAAAAAAAGCACGAGCGTAGTCTGAAAATAGAGGCATTATCCTCTTTCTCTTGTTAAATGGATCTTTCATCTTTTTTTGTTTTTTAGACTTCAACCCCGGCGCAAAAAAAAAAAAAATACAAAAATAATTTGCTTTGTCCACGAATTTCGTAAACGGACTAAAGAATCTGTTTTTGGGGGGTATATGTTATCTCCCCTTAATTCCAAAATCATCGGCTTGTGTACCACGTCCAAACGGATGTGCGAATATCAAAAAAGTTTCGCCAGAAGAAAAGAGAAATCTTTACAGGTAAATGCGCTTGTCATGTCAGGTGAAAAAGCACAGTGGTTTTTTTGTTTTTGTTTTTTTTTTTCTTTTAAATCCGAGCGAAAACAAAAGCGAAAATAAATTGTGGCTGACTGAAAGAGACGGAATTGAAACCGATCATCAGGACAAGTAGCATTTATTTCTGAAATGCGAATCCTTAACCAAGCAGAGAATGAGCCAAGTGCTCGAACTGTAAAGACATATTTACTAATAATGGAGCAGCTGAACATAATCATATGGCAATAAAGGTAGCTTATGTTACAAGATAAATAGTTACCCACGACTATTTCATCTAATTAGCTTTTACTAGTCTTTCTAGGCTACACCACAAAGACCAATGACTACAAACGGTGGCTGTATAATAACTGGTGAAGGTGATTCTTACAAAGTCCTCCATGAATGCTCGCATGTTTTGTGTTTTGTTTTTCATAACATGAAAATTATTTTCCTTGATAATCCTATGTTGCTTCAAGATTATCTGTACAGTTTGGGAAGAAGTATTTTGTTTGTTTGTTTGTATGGCCCTTTTACGTTGCATGGAACCAGTGGTTATTCAGCAACGGGACCAACGGCTTTACTTGACTTCCGAACCACGTCGAGAGTGAACTTCTATCACCAGAAATACACATCTCTCACTCCTCAATGGAATGGCCGAGAATCAGACCCGCGACCACCGAGGTAGGACGCTAATACCATACTTACCACGCCACTGAGGCGCTGTTTGGGAAGAAGTGAAATCACTGTTTTTCCTATACTTATTTAAAAAAATGCTTAGTCCTAGTTTAAAGCCGTACAATGTTTATGTAAGATACAACGTTTAACATTTCGAAACTCAAATGTTATTTGAAGGACGGTAAATTGGAGACCAAAAATAATAATCTAAAGTACCACATGAAATTGGCAGGTTTCCTGATTTATTCAACAAGGTAAAGATTGAGTGCAAATCTTATCATTATTTGGACAATAAGAAGAAAACCAGCCATTTCTTTAGCGGCATTATACTCGCCAGATTCAAGGGAGAAACTGAAATCCCAGTCCTATATCCTGATAGGTCTTAGGCTGTTCTCTCTCTCTCTCTCTCTCTCTCTCTCTCTCTCTCTCTCTGAAGATCTCCATCTCTCTCTGTTGGCTGTTGGTCCCTCTGATACTCTCTAATAAATCGTATAAATGACATTATAAAGCAAATAAAAAAACCCTGTCGACATCCTCCTGGTCACTGGTGTTAAGTCCTAAACGGAAAAAAATCAAACCTTAAGAACCTTAGATTCAGTTTGTTCTCGAAGGATTTGGACAGTAGTCCTCGCAAAGCTCAAGGGTTCTCGAGAGTATTTCTAGCGATATATATGAGTTCAATTGAGCAAGAAAACGATCTGATTTACGCTTATCCTTGAAAAAGAAACAACTATTGTTCTTCATATTCCTTCAATATTGATAGTAATGACGGAGCCATTGTCAAGAAGGTAATAATCAAGTCAACTGCCATTCTTATGTTTTCATTTCATTCCACTAATCCTTCCAAAGGCTCCTTATAACGTCCCTACAGTCCTTCTCTCTCTCTCTCTCTCTCTCTCTCTCTCTCTCTCTCTCTCTCTCAACTAGGAGCAACAGAACCAAATTGTTTTCAAAAGCGGAATATTTCAAATAACGAAATACAAAGTTAATGACAATTTCCTTTATTAAAGAGATGAGCTCCGGGGCGGGGGGGGTAGTTGCCTTTAAAAGGTCCTCCAGTCCTTTAATCTTTAGGACCGAGTTTTTCCGTGTCATTTATCCTCTAAAATAGGCAATGGTTTTATGATCTAGTTCAGTTGTCTTTCTTTTTCTTTTTTTTTTTTTTCTTTTTGTTCCCAAGGACAGTGTCGATTCAAAGGGACTATGTCATTTTTCTAATCCGTTTGAACTTTCGTTCTCATCTCAAACGTATCATCCGATTACACAGGGCCTTCATATGAAGAATATTCTCCTTTTTTTTATAAGTTATTTTTTTTTATTCTTGGTAGCATTTAAGGGGTAAGTTCATAAGGCGTTTTACCACCAGCTTTGTTGACAGCAGTGAAGATGGTTAGTGAGTTTACTTATATCAGTTATTAAAAGTGGGAAAACAGCATCAGAAGTTTAATATAGAAAGGGAGAATAAACAAAGAGGTGTGACAATAGATACGTAAACTGAATTTATCAAGTAAAGTGTAGAATATGCATAGAAAATGGAATGATCTCGTTGGATGTCTGAGAATTACCTGATAATATTATCCCTAATTGTATACACCCATGGAAGGGTAGCGCCGCAATGTAGGCATTAAATAAGGTTCTTGGCAGCGTGCCTTTTTTAGGCCCCTAGCTACAACCCATTTCGTTTCTTTTTACTATACCCCCTTTCATATTCTCTTTCTTCGATCTTACTTTCCGCCCTCTCCCAACAATCGATTCATATCGCAACTGCTTTGAGGTTTTCCTCCTCTCACACCTTTCAGACCTTTTACGGTCAATTTCCGTTTTTCCGTTGTAGCGCTGAATGACCTCATAGGTCAAGGTGCTTGGTCTTTGGCCTAAATTCTATATTCAGTTCAGTTCAATCCTAATTTGAATACGAGCTTCACCTATTGATAGGTCTGCTATTTCACATTCTGAAGTTTTTCTTTTTGGTTAATGCGAAGAAATTTCATCAAATGAAATGTAGTTATTACTCGCAAGGATGCGTTGAATTCCTTCTGCATCTTTTCACATGACAACCAACCTTATCAAAATACATAATCTTATCACTATCTCAGCGAGAAATTGAATTTTAAGACACTGTTCTCCATCGGGAGGCACTTCATCAGTAATCCAATGGCAGAGGTTTACCAAAACCATGAATATATGTCAAGTGTAAACACCTATTGGGAACGTCATGACTCCTGTGTAAGCCTGCATCGGTCGAGAATGAACTTATATTCAATCTTGCTTACACCACCCTGTTGAAGGTAAGCAGAACTTTGTATAAAGGAACGTTGGAAGTCAGCAACGAAGTCATAACCTACATTGTGAAATGCGAAGTAAAAAGGACATAGGTATATTTTTTCTCCCCATTTTTTTGAGAGCATTTTGCAAAAAAAAGTTTCTAATCCACGATATATGATCTGTCAAAATTAGAAAAATACACGTGACTTTAACTGAACACCATCTGTTGTTGCCTAATTTGTTCTGTAGTCATTAAAGCAATATGCAAATAGTATTATCTCTCTCTCTCTCTCTCTCTCTCTCTCTCTCTCTCTCTCTCTCTCTCTCTCTCTCTCTCTCTCATTTGATATTCTTCAGTTGAAGAGGCTATCATAGCCTTAAGAATTGAACCCGTTTATTTTTCTTCTGTTCTTGACAAATCGTATATTGTACGTTATTGAAGATTAGGTAACCAGACAGGTCACCATATAGTCTATATATATGTCTATATATATATATATATATATATATATATATATATATATATATATATATATATATATATATATATATATATATATATATATATCTCATATATATCTATATATATATATATAGATAGATATATAGATATAGATATAGATATATATATATATATATATATATATATATATATATATATCTATATATATATATGATATATATATATATATCGATATATATATATATATATATATATATATATATATATATATATATCTATATATATATATATATATATATATATATCTATCTATCTATCTATCTATATATATATATATATATATATATATATATATATCTATATATATATATATCCATAATATATATATATATAGATATATATATATATTATATTTATATAAGGCAATACCTGTCTGTCTGTTCGTTATGCACTCCCAGACCATGAAAATCTAGGCTACCAAATTTTTACCATAAAGTCCCCTCTCCCCAAGGAAGGTTTTTAGTCAAAATGAAAGATTTGAGGGCCGTTTCTAAGGGACTTTTAACCCCAATTTTTCATAACCCCTCATTTTTTACAACTTTCAGATTTGACAGCAGACTCTTTGGATTTTTCACAGCTTTCTTGGCTTGACAGGATCCAAAGTGGTTGCTTATTCTGTAAGTGATTGCATAATACGCCCAGTAGGGGTTGTCACCATGGACAGCTTTCCCCTTCTTATCCCGAGCAACGCCGGGTACATCAGCTAGTATTCCAAATATATCATAGTTAACTCTTTAACCGTTTAATACGTATATATATGTAGAGCGCCAATTTTACTCACGCCATTTAGTATGTACATATACAGAGCAGAGGTTTTGACTCTTGCGTTAAATACGTACTGCATACACGATTCCTTTTCCTCGCTTTCATTTCAGGGTCAATTCGCTTAAAAAACGATTATCTAGGCCTCGGGGGATCTAGTGGGCCGTACCCAGACGAAAACAATACCTCTCTCCCCCTTTCCCCTTTCACATTGATGACAGTATTTTCTTTTAACTTATATGTTTATAAGAAAAATATGAGACCATTACGTGCACACTAAAGGTCAACAGTATAATGTTAAAATAGTTATACAAAAGAGAAACTAAGAAATAGTAATGATCCTGCGCTTGAATGGTCAAGAGCATGAAGAGCAGTTGCCACATTGTTAATTTGTGCTTCTTGCTGACAATCTGGGTAGGTACCCTAAATACTTGGTAGGCGGGGCTTTAGATGACTGCTGAGTCTCCCGAAGTTGTTTACCATAGGTAATGGGAAAGGCAAGGCTGGTAGTATGGTACGGTACGGAATGTTTTTCCGTACTTCATACCTGGCTAAAAATGCCGTACCCTCAATCATTTTTCCGCACTATACAGTACAGTAAAGATTCCATACCGTAATTCCGTAACTAAATCGTACTATAAACCAACTCAATCTACATCAGTAAAATCGCTTCTTTGTTGAAATTTCAATGTTAACAGACGCAAATTAGCAAAGGGACTTTATATGTATACTTAGTATATACAAAAATTTGCTATAATAAAGTATAAAATAGTCTAACCACCAATGGTACTTAAAAGGCATTAACTAACGTTACCATGTAATTAATAACTGAAAAAAAATTTCAACATTCATAAAGGCCAAATATGCATTAACAGTAATTGCTAAGTGATATATCCAAGCTTAAGGTAAGGTACGGTACGGAATTTGCCTATTTTTTCCGTACCTGAACTGTACAGTACCGTACTTTGGTAAAATTATCTTACCGTAATTCCGTACCGTACACATAGGCTAAATATCAACCGTATCGTACCGTATAGTCGTAATGCCAGCCTTGTATATGTGGTTAATTATCTATGCTACCTACATATACAAGCATCCCTAAGAAATTGATATTCTCTCTCTCTCTCTCTCTCTCTCTCTCTCTCTCTCTCTCTCTCTCTCTCTCTTGCACTTGAAGATGCCATCAGCGGGCTCTCTGCCTTTCAGGTTACAACCAATCCCTTCTCTAAGATTAAAGCATTGCTGTGAGTATCTCTTTCTCGAAAGCTGTTTGTTAGTACAGCTGGAGACCATCTCTTATTTTCTCCAAAATATTCTGTGATTCTTCCGCTGGTGTTATTAGTTTTTCAGTTGCATATGTATGTTTTTTATGGACCATTTTACTCTTTGAGGCGTCACTATGTTTTTTTTCTACAATCGGGTGATGTCATTTCCCTCTGATGGAAATGCGATCGTACATTTCCCTTGGTCGGTAGTTTAAATGTTCAGATTACCTCAAAGAAATGCCATCGTTCAAACTGCTATATCTAGTTAATTAAGGAACATAGCAAATTTTTCTTCGATATAGAAGGCTGTTTTACAACCTAACTATACTAGTTTTAAGAGCTAATATATATTCCCCTTTTTTCACTATTGCTTTCATACACTATAGTCTCTTTTCTTGATCTATTTATCAAAACACCTCACTAACCCATTTTTATAGGTGGATATTTGACCTGCTGCCAGTTATTAGTTTTTCTATATGCATGGGATTCTTTTCATCTTCTTTATGGCATCATGACCACAACGTCCATGTTATACTTCGTACATTGAAATTAAGACCTTAAGAATTAGAATAAAATGTTTCTCCTTTTCCTGTTCTCAAAACCGGGAACAGAGCTACGCTATTAGATTTAACACAACAACACACACACAATAAAGTCTAGGAACTTAAAGGACGATTAGTGTAAGTATCTCTCTCTCTCTCTCTCTCTCTCTCTCTCTCTCTCTCTCTCTCTCTCTCTATATATATATATATATATATATATATATATATATATATATATATATATATATATATATATATATATACATATATATATATATATATATATATATATAATATATATATATATATATATATATATATATATACATAAAGGTCTTTGGTCTTCTTGCTGACAACCTAACTATCCATCCTTCCAACTAATGATCTCTGTACCCACTTCTCTCATCAGCTTTCTAAGACATAATGAACGAGTGAAGTATTTCCTACCTTACCTAACGTGACGGTTAACCATATGTTGCTGAAATCATCAAGCATATAGGGCAAGGACTGATACTGAAGGAGATCTGCACTCCTTAGAATTGTACAGTAATACAGACTAAACCAAAGAGGGTACTTTGAATGAACTTAAAATTGCGTTTCATTTCCCTATATTTATTTATTTATGCATTTATTTATCCCTTCATTCATTCATTCAATCATTCATCTATCTTTTTATCAGTCTAGCTAATTATTTTCACAAATTAAATAGATAAATATTATTTTATTTATTAATCAATTCATTATTTTTCTTTTTCTCAATCTGTTCTTTAGTGGAAAACATAACAAGTTGTGATCCGACCTCCAGCTTACTCAGGATGCATGCAAGATTTCCCCTCACTGTAAGTTTTAACATTTTTTAATATAAATTAAACCGTGCTAAAATCTATGGTCAAATAGAGAGAGCCTCGTTTCTCCAAAGAAAATTTAAATAAATACGTGATATTTCATTAGAAATCATTTTTCTTTACTGTTTAACGTCCACATTACTTATCTGTTTACGTTTTGATTCTAATAAACAAATCATAAATATCCTATCATAGAATTCCTGTATTTCTAACTCAGTGCGAAACACCTTTTTATGACCTATTTAGGCTCTTCCATAGACCATTCCTATCCCCCCCAACAGGAACAACAGCAAGAACAAGAACAGCAAAAACAACAACAACAAAAGAGTAGTTTGTAGGCTTACTCCCTGAGTAAGCGAAAATTCATCTGCAAAATTAGCTTGACTGCTCTGAAAATACATTGCAATCCTATGCCGCTACACTATTCCTCGTGATGGTCAAACGTCCTCATCATCATCATTATCTCTTGTCAATATTACCCAAGTTTTTGTCTGGGCCTCGTCCCATTCCCTTGACCTTCCGTTAACTTTAAAAAAAACCACAAGGTCAAATATTCATTCACGTCCATAACGCCTACAATGGGTAACAATGGCAGCGAAAGAAGAAAAGGTGGAGTGCTGAAGGGAAACTCCTGCTATGCTCCACAGTTATTATTCATGAATAGGTCTTAAGGAAAACCTGGAGCTGGAATTGCAGATGGAGAGACGACCTACACGAAGCTGAATATTCATTCTTGAAAGGTAGAGAGAAGTATATCGCTGTAGAGACTTGGGAGTAAATAATTTACACTTGACATAGAATGAGAGAACTTGAGTGAAAAATATCCACAAGAAAAGCCACAAAAACATTCCGAGAGATGTATTGAAGGAAAGCGGATTGGTAAGTATATTTGCTGATAAAACACAATCTGTATATATATATATATATATATATATATATATATATATATATATATATATATATATATATATATATATATATATATATATATATATATAAGTGTTTTATCAGCAAATATATTTACCAATCCACTTTCCTTCGATACATCTCTCGGAAATGTTTTTTGTGGCTTTTCTTGTGGATAATTTTCATTTTACAGGTACCACTGTATATATATATATATATATATATATATATATATATATATATATATATATATATATATATATATATATATATATATTTATATATATATATATATATATATATATATATATATATACATATATATATATATATATATATAATATATATATATATATATATATATATATATATATATATATATTATATATAATATATATATATATATAGATATATATCTATATATACATATATATATATATATATATATATATATATATATATATATATATATATATATATATATATAATATATATATACAGTGGTACCTCGACATACAAAAGTCCCAGCTTACGAAAAATTCAAGTTACGAAAGCAAATAAAAAGATTTTTTTGGCTGTACATACGAAAATATTTCAGGTTACGAAAGGTTGTTGCTGTAAAGTCCCGAGATTTGCCGGACCACCAATAACAATTTTAAAACTCGCGCGCCGCCAACTGAGTAGACTCGCCACCATCCTCCCACTCTCCCATTGGTTCCTGATGTTAGTCACCGCCATAAGATCCTGCTCTCCTATTGGTCAGCATCTCTCCCATCATGCATCTACGTAAAGGCGTTCTTCGTCAGCCATTGCTTTGCACCAGCGTTATAGTACGCACGCGGAATTCGTTCTTTCTATATGATTTCGTTTATTAACGTAAATTCACTAGTGTTTTCGTTGTACTACTTTATCGTGTTGTGTGAGAACTTTAGTACATATACTACATAACTTAATTACGTTCAGTATATACGTAGTCATGGGTCCCAAGAAAGTTGCTGAAGTTCACAGAAAGATGATGCTTTCTATGGAGACGAAGATGGAGATCATTAAAAAATATGAAGCTGGCATGCGGTTGAGTGTGATCGCTAAGGAATACGGCCGAAATCCGTCGACGATAGGCACCATCCTTAAGCAGAAGGAAGCCATCAAAGCAGCTACACCTTCCAAGGGCGTGACTATTTTGTCTGACAAGAGGAGCCACGTGCACGACGAGATGGAGAGGCTGCTTCTTGTCTGGATAAAAGACAAAGAAATCACTGGTGATACAATAACCAAGACGGCAATCTCCCACAAGGTCAGCGCTATTTTTGGCGATTTAATTGCCCAGGCCGAAGACAACAGAGGAGAAGGGACATCGACGCCAACCCCAGACTTCAAGGCTTCTCATGGGTGGTTTGAAAAATTCTGGAAAGGGACTGGCATCCATTCGGTGGTGCGGCATGGGGAGGCGGCCAGCTCGGACACGAAAATGGCCAAAGCCTTTATTAACACGTTCGATGAGATGATGATCAACGAAGGCTACAGTTCTCAGCAAGTCTTCTACTGTGATGAGACAGGCCTTTTTTGGAAAAAAAATGCCTCGTTGGACGTACATCACGGAGGAAGAGAAGAAGCTACCCGGGCATAAGCCTATTAAAGACAGGCTAATGCTCGCACTTTGTTCGAATGCCAGTGGGGTGTGCAAGGTGATGCCCCTACTTGTGTATCAATTCAGAGACTCCTCGAGCCTTCAAGGCCCACAAAGTGCTAAAGGAGAAGCTTCCAGTGATGTGGATGGCTAATGCGAAAGCCTGGGCAACGAGACTTTTGTTCACCGAGTGGGTAAATCTGTGTTTCGGCCCGACAGTGAAGAAATTCTTGGAAGACAAGCGCCTCCCTCTGAAATGTCTGCTCTTGTTGGACAATGTCCCTTTCACCCTCCTGGCCTCGAGAAAGATATCCTAGTGGAGTATTCTTTCATCAAGTTCTTTATCTGCTGTATAACACCACCCCTCTCCTCCAGCCCATGGACCAGCAAGTGATATCAAATTTCAAGAAGCTGTATACGAAACATCTTTTCAAGAGATGTTTCGACATCACAGATACCACAAACTTCACCTTGCGTGAATTTTGGAAGGAGCATTTCGATGTTGTCATATGCATCCGACTCATCGATCAAGCTTGGCAGGAGGTTTCGAGGCTAACCTTGAATTCTTCGTGAAGGAAACTCTGGCCTGATGCCGTATCCCCCTGAGACTTCGAGGGATTCGACGTGGGCAAAGCTGGTGCAGATTCAGAAACAGTTACGACGGATGACCTGAAGGAGTTGGAGGCCATGCAACATAACGTCGTTCAAGAAGAGTTCTCTAGCAGCGGCAAGGAGGAGAAGGGCGACTCTATGACAACGGCAGAAATTAAGGATGCTCTAGCTGCTTTTCATAAGGTGCAAACATTTGTAGAAAAGAGACACCCCGAAAAGGCTTGCACAGGTCCCGACATTTTTTAATGTGTTTCATAAAGTTAAGTGTATGTACTTACAAGTTTTCTGCCGTTTGTCCTCCTCCTCTGTCGACACTTTCGGAGATAGCCTCACTCAAAAGGTAAGGTTCCACATTTTACTATATACGTATGTATGTACATACAGTATTTCTTGTATACCATGTACACTAATACACTTTATTTACAGGTACTATGTAGAACATATTAGTAGTACATATTAAGTTAGGTATTGAATGGTCCAAATTGTTGTTCATTGTTTATTGGTCAATTTAGCTTTTTTTGTTGAAAAGGATTGCTGCATCAGCTCCATTAATTTTGTATAGAGTCTTCTCTATTTATAAAATTTACTGAGGTGTTTTTGTAGGGCTTGGAATGACTTAGTCTATTTACATGTAAAATGCAGTTCAAGATACGAAAAGCTCAGGTTATGAAGGCCGCCTCGGAACAGATTAATTTCGTATCCTGAGGCACCACTGTATATATATATATATATATATATATATATATATATATATATATTATATATATATATATATATATATATATAATATATAGATATATATATATGATATATATATAATATATATATATATATCTATATATATATATTATATATATACATATATATGTATGTATATATATATATATATATATATATATATATATATATATATATATATATATATATATATATATATATATATACATATATATATTATATATATATATATATATATTATATATATATATATATATATATAGTATATTATATGTATATATATATATATATATATATAATATATATATATATATATATATATATATATATACATACTATAATATAATACATATATACATATATATATATATATATATATATATATATATATATATACTGTTGGTATATATGTCTGTACAATACGTACGCACACGGACCCACACATGTATATATATGCTGTCCAAAATTTTATTTAATCCAAAGAAGATGGATACTGATACTTTTCGGTTCTCTTTTGTTTTGCTGACGCAACTATACAGTTATTCATATTAACAGGAAATGTTAAATATGACGAATTATGTGCTAAATACTGAAGCATTACAGCTAAAATCAATGAAAAAAGATAGAACTTGGCTATAGGTCAATGAAATGAAAACTGCCAGAACTGGAACCACTTTGAACCTTACACAGTCCATCAAACAAACAAACAAAACTGTAAAATGTGCTAATGTTGTCAGACATATAGTTTTCTTTTACAAAAAACTAAAGAGCGTTATTGAAGCATAACATAAAAACACGGAATTCAAGAAAGTTATTGGAATAGTAATCTAGTTTTGATAGCTTGAGTGATTACCGGACCCAAAATTGAAAGACTAAATTACAATAAGGAGCTATATTAGTGAAAATGAATTCTAATGACAGAACACCTCAGGTTCCAGTTCCTGGGGCTGAATCGTAATGAAATAGGTAAGTAGTTCAGGTCTGTATGTGCTGGGAAACTGGACAAGGCGTGATCCGACCTCCATCTTACTCGGGGAAGTAAACCTACAAACAACTTTGTTGTTGGTAGTGGTGGTGTTCTTGTTTGGGGGGTAGGAAAGCCCTATGGAAAGCCTAAAAAAGTCTGGAAAAGTTGTTGCGCTTCAAGTTAGATATAGGAATTTTAGGAGGGGATATTTAAGAATTCTTTATTAGAACGAAAATGTAAAAAATAAATAATGCGCATGTTAAACAGTTCAGAACAATTATTTCTAACAAAATAGAGCATATTTATTTTAATTTTCGTTGGCGAAACAATGCTCTATTTGACCATAGATTTTAGCACAAGCCTCGAGTAAGCCGGAGGTCAGATCACGCCTTGTTCATAATGTGTAGCACTGACCATTCGTCGAAACTTGCTATTTTTATCGTGATATGCATCAGTATATTGTCATGCAATGACATCCAATTCTGTTATGTCGTAGTCCCTGAAAACAAAGGTTGTCACAAACTGCTTTTGGGCATAGGCTGTGGTAATGGATGGAGGAGTGACGAGAAGGGAGATGTTGATATAAGGAATAAAGAAAAGAAGTTATAGAGTGGATGGGAAATCGAGATGATAGATGCAGGCACTGCTAAGGGGATGAATGACACTGCTCATATTTGTTCTCCTTGCCTCTCTTGCTGACACACTCGTATTTTGTTTGTGTGGCAGTTTCCCTCATTTTGGCAATAATTTCGGTTTTTGTGATAGTGCTATGTTGTAGATATTTTAGGTGTTGGGGCTAGTACTATAGTAGATTCACATCAACAGTGCATTTGATGTCCAAGCCAGTCCCTTACGACTCTCCTAATTGGCTGTTTATAAGCCAATCACAGGGCTGGAAACTCTGTCCCTCTCGAGAGTTCACATAGGCAAGATGTGTGTTCCACCTCTCCTGAGGGATACTTTTGAAAAACGCGTCCCTCAGGAGAGGTAGAACATAGATCCTACCCATGTGAACTCTCGAGAGAGACTGAGAGTTTCCAGCCCTGTGATTGGCTTATCAACAGCCAATCAGGAGCGGCGTAAGGGACTGGCCTAGAAATCAAAGGCACGATTGATGTGAATCTACTATAGTGCTCTGGTCTTTGCTTTTGAGCAGTTACTGGTTTCTGCATAAAAATACTTCCTTCCAAGTTGCCTCTAAACTGAATTTTGTATAGTTACACGTCCTTTGTGGTGATAAGCAAATAAAGCACTTGGATGTCACAATTCTTTATTTTCAATGTGCCAAGTCACTGTTGGGTATCGCTGCAATGCCTGAAATTACCACAGATGAGATATGTTATACCACAGTCCTTGTGTTATGGTATGTCTCATAAATGTAGGGCCTCAAAGATTCGGTTAATGGAGGGAAGCCTTAAATTGGGATCAAGAGCTGATCTGTCAAGAAGTAATTCACTAAAAAAAACTGAGGAACACTTTGAAGGTCGCTAACTCTTTCTGTCATGGCCCTTGCTTTTCCTTCACAACTTGCAATTAGGGTAATGGAAGGAAGCCTTAAACTGGGAGCAAGAGCTGATTTGTCAAGAAAATTATAACTTTCACACCCAATAATGCTACATTTCCTTTCAACAGGATATCTAAGTACATTGCATATATACTACTCATGGAATTTATGCTAGTGTTTAATACCTGGTATCTTTATTATTATAAATTTTTCATCTTCCAAAGTATTCTTAGTGGCTTTCAAAATCTTGTTCTTACCCCATTTTAGCCTACTAGCCTTCCTTGATAATGCCTGATGAAGCACAACATTACTGCTGCATTTACCTTTTATGGTCCGATTTTTCATCGTACGCATTACCTCTGAATCCTGTTATGAGCTTAGAAAATGTCAAAGCATCACCATAGAGCAGCTCCATTAAGCTTCGTAGTTTCATTATCACGCATTCGACGGACTCGTAGGAAAGTTACGTCGGCGTTAAATAGCTTAGAAGTTCCAAGTAAATAGTTTGCATTTCAGTTTTCAGCAATGACGTTGTTATGAAAGGGACTTTGTCCGTGGATCACACCATGATGGTTTACCCCAATTGTTAGACAAGGCTAAATATTTTAAGTTTACTCTGATGATTCTTGGAGGGTAATACCTTTATATTCCAGAAATTTCATTCAAACTCGTGAAAATAAAAGTGCAAGAGGCATTATCTGTTTTTTTCCAGTTAGTGTCTTTTAATAAGTTTCTTTGAATTAATAATACTATAAATGCGCATGTACTAAATTTTTCAGGCTTAGAAACATTTGCTCTGTAATTTGAAATATATTATATTCATTCCATAACAAAAACGTAATTTTTTTTAAACTTCTTAAGACTATTGAATCCCATAAATAAAATGTCAGTGTTCTTTCTTAAAGTTAAGTTTATTTCAAATTTGTTCACTTATTACTTCTTGTACCATCAGGTCATGCACAAAAATGGTTAAATTTCAGTGATTATTTCTAGTGGACTCATCACACTCAACAATTAAAGTATTAAATGAATAAGGAATTTTTGCTTTTTTGCAGATATCGTTACAGCTAATGAAAAGCTGGAATTCCTTTTTGCGTCCGTTGAAATGATGGACACTAGTGCTCGCATTAACAACTTTCGGACGTTAAATGAAATTTTTTCTTTGCTCTTT
>NC_087201.1:29221719-29229219 GCF_015104395.2 Macrobrachium nipponense | reverse complement strand
AGGTTAGAACATTTCCATGTCCTGGATCATTTCTACACAGTTCATTTTCCAAATGCATATTTTTAAATGGGGGCATTATACACTTCTCTCTCTCTCTCTCTCTCTCTCTCTCTCTCTCTCTCTATTTCAGACTTTTTAGTTTTCATTGGTTCATATCCCCTTCTGATTATCTTTGTAGCTTCTCATAAAACCATTAAATTTATTATATAAATATATGCTACAGAACAAATCTCTTCGGTCTCGTCATCAAGTTACGCATTTCGGTGAAATACAGCATGTATACAGAATATCATTTCAGAAAAATTATGCAAGAGCGTCCGTCCCGTCCTTTATAAATCCTGTGTTCCACTGTGAGCAACAAAAGCGTGTGCTAGTGAAACTGATCAGGCAAATGGACCATAAACAAAAAGTTCGGCTTTTTACATATGCATGTTCATTCGTCTAAATTCTGAACAATTGTACTGATATGCAATAGATTTCATAGATGTCCCTCCGGCTTGCATGGAAGGTATAGAAAATTTTATTGCAACCCATTCATGCTATTCATTCATATATATATATTATATATATATATATATATATATATATATATATATATTATATATATATATATATATATAATATATATATATATATATATATAGTATATATATTTTTATATTCTTATATATATAAATATATATATATATATATATATATATATATATACACGAGTGTGTGTGTAAATATATTACAATGATACCAAGCTGCTTTCGTATCATATTTTCGAGGTAAAATCATATGAATAGTGAATGAAGTTTACAAAGTAAACATAAAAGGACAAACTGCAACAGACACTGTTAAAGCAATGGAAAGATGGCAAGCAAGTTAAAAGTCAAATATAAAGAACAGTTCAAAAGAAACAAGCTTTAAAAAGCTTTAGCATGAAGCTGTTACACTTACACTAAAGACAACTCAGCAGTCATTTTCACAGTCGTACTTCGAGTGCTAAACTATGGTAAGCCTGTTGGTAGAAAACTCCTCAGCATAGGTGGCTGATACACCCATATTGAAGCCCATTTACATGAAGCTATTGCCTTATTGACCTCTCAACTTCACTTCTGAGTTATGAACTTTCCTCACTGACTCACCGTCCTCCATTCTGTTCATATGGCCGAGCCATTTCGAAATTGTTTGAGCCATCCTACACCACCTACAGTTTCAGACCTTTAATTTACATTCACCTACACTTCACCTCCAATGAAGATCTCACCTAACATTCTCATAAAACATTCCCACCTTAGCTGCCATGATACCACTCCAAGCCTTTTCCAAAACTTTGCGAATGCCTAAAACTACTTTGTTCTTGTTCTTGTTGTTGTTCTTGTTGTGGGGAGGTAGGAAAGGTCTATGAGAGAGCCTGAAAAGGTCTGAAAAGGGTGTATCGTGTTACGTTAAAGATACTGGAATTTTAGGAAAGAATAGTTATGGTTTATTCATTAGAATGAAAATGTAAAAAAATAAGTAATGTGCATGTTTAAGAGTATATAAGAATTATTTCTAATAAAATATAGGGTATCTATTTCAAGTCTCGTTGGTGAAACAAGGCTCTGTTTGACCGTAGATTTAAGCACGTTTTAATTCATTTGGTGTACTGAATTTAGGCTATGTTTCTGTTTGCTTGTTTTGTGTTTGCACTTATAACTGAGAGTGTATGAACGTGTTTCAAGTCGTGTCCCTTTCTATTTTATCCTTATTGTTAGTATGAGTGGTACTAAGTATAAGTATCAATTATGAGGACTGCTTCACGTTAAGTTAGGAATATGATGTTTACAACTTATGCGTGAGGGGGAAATCTTGCACGAGTCCCGAGTAGGCTGGAGGTCGGATCACGCCTCGTTATTTGTCCAACAACTCCTATTCTTTGGCCCATTATCAGTTATTGTTCACTCCCATATATCTATAAGATTCACTCCAGCAAACGATTTAACCTTTTCACTGGCCTCTGAAAGCTTTTTTTTTCCTCGTTACTAGCACCCAATCATTCCCAAACAATGTCAACTTGCTTCTCATCATTTACAAACATCAGCCATTTTACGCCTCATTCCCGACTTATTTTCTTACTTCATACCATTGTGTCTGCATCTACTGTTCCTTCTCTGGCGTTTAACATCACTTTGTTAATTAGCATAACCTTGTCTATGCCCAAGGTTTCACCAAATTAGTCACTATTGCGTTTTCATATTCTAATACTTGCTTCACCTCCATTCTCCCTTTCTTCAGATCCCTTCCTTCATCTCGATATACCTTACAAACCTTGGTCAGCCACTCAGCAAGACTATCAGCACAGCTTAGATATTCCACTTGTAAACCCATCAGCTTCTAGCGTCGTTCTGTCCTTTAGCGTCTTAGAAAATACCCTTCTTGCATCTCAGCAGTCACTTAACACTGAGTGTTCTCAAAATCTCACTAGCTCCATTCACCCTCATCTTACTCGTCTCACTCGTATCTACTTCTGTAGAACAATTTCTATTCTGCCTCCGCAGTCTTGCTTCACTTCGCGGATACTACCCAACTTCTTCTACCATGTTTCTTTTGTTTCTTTCTCAGGTGGATGTGACTCCAAAGGGATTTTATCTCAAATACACCACTTTTTTTTGTTGACCAACTTCTTATTAGCTTGACCAAATTTTCTAAATCTTCTGCGTCCTTCCAAATTCAGTTGAAGAACGCAGAAGATTTAGAAAATTTTGTCTAACTAATGAGAAGTTGGTCAACAACCAGAGAGCCATAGAATTTCACGAAATACGCATACAAGAAAAACTTTACCCCCATAAGCATATATATATATATATATATATATATATATATATATATATATATATATATATATATATATATATATATATATATTTATATATATATATATATATATATATCTTTATATATATATATATATGTATATATATATATATGTGTGTGTGTGTGTGTGTGTGTGTGTGTGTAGTGTTGTGTGCGTGTGTGTGTGTGTATGTATGCATTTTAATGCAATGTTTATGATAGCACAAGATATACACACATTCACCCAAAATACTACATAGTTAGATAAGCAGCATACGAGCTTCGCTGTAAATACCGTGCACGGCTACTGAATCACTGCACCCAGAAGAATCAAAACCTTTTCTCCTTTGCCCTGTTTGCCGGAAAGAGAATAATTGTCAGGCTTATTGTTGTCTACTAGGAGAGGGAAGTATAGGATATGGCGAAAGTGTTGGAGTGTCTCATCATGATTTATTAGAGCGAGCAATTAGAGGTCAGGATTCCAGAGAGCCCAACCTCTTTGAATAAAGGATGGCGTTACCTCGGTGAAATCTTTGTCTTATGTATATTTGAAGGTTTGTGAAAGATTCAGAATCCCATATGCTATTCGAATCGTACGATTATTGTGGCAAAGAAGAGAGAGAGAGCCAAGAGCGAGAGAGAGACCCGAGAGAGAGAGAGAGGAGAGGAGAGAGAGAGAGACTGCAGGAGAGACAGGTAGACAGTTGTTTCAGTCGGTTTCCCAGTGACCTTTCTTTTGTAGCTATTAATCATGGCGGTTTCTCTGTTGGTGTTTTTTTTTTATGATTTATGTATCTTTGGTGATATTTATGAAGTTCTCTTTCTCTTTCTCTTACTCTTTCTCCTAATATATATATATATATATATATATATCTATATATATATATATATATATATATCTATATATATATATATATATATATAATATATATATATCTTATGCGTGTGTGTGTGTTTGTGTCTGTAAATAAATTCTTCTGTTGAAACAGGACACATCTCAAATATAAAAGGCCCATTAAAACATTCTGGTTTAAAGCCAAGGACTATATTTTGGTGGACTAACTTCTACCCTCATCAAGTAGTGAATGACAGAAGAAGTTACATTGGTGAAATACATAGTGGGAGATATGCCCTTAGGTGATGCCTGGGGTCACCACTAAGCCGACGTTGGTTCTCTCAACTGTCTTAATCCATTTCATTGTTGCCTTAAAAGGAAGATATTGTCTAAAAAGTCAGAGCCCAGGCCCCATTGGGTAGGTTGATCCTATTATCTTGTTGTTTTATCATTGAAGATTCTACCATCTGACATTTGTATCGACAGCTGCTCTTGTATTAAAATTCTGGATGAGTTCTATTCCGTGGTATGTTTTGTGTTATTTATATGATGGAAAATTCACGAACTATGTTGTCCATATCTAACTGAGAGCTTATGTCCAGTTAATCTTTCTGGGAGAGATATTCCTGTGAATCCAGAGTATGACTTATCCCAATCCCTACAGGGGGACTCATAAACTTTTACATATTTAGAAACTGGTTTCTGCTGAACATTAATTAAGGATTCCCCCAATGTATTCGGATAGATGAAAATAAAATGGATGGGTTGGCCTAAGGTTTGTGTGATCTCTCATAAATTATCCACGTGTGGGATTATGATTTTGTTTGTGTATTTTTCCTTTTCTTCTTTTTCTGTTGGTTTGTAAAAAATGCTCTTTACTTTATCTATGGCTTTTTCTATTATGTGCTTCGAGTATTTTAAGGTAAATTGATTTCTGATTGTTACAGGTTCTTTGTTAAGAAAATCTTGGGAGCAAATTCTGAGAGCTCTAAGAAATAGGTTATTTACTGTGCTGAGATTTACTTAAATGTCATGATAGCTGTAAAGTTGTATGTTTGAATGTGAGAATGTCTTTCCTGAAGACAGTGAAGTTGTAGTTATTTTTTTGTTCTGAAGATTAAGACATCTAAAAAGGGGATTTGGCTATTGTTTTCCCATTCTACTTTAAATTTTATGCTCGGGACTAAGGAATTAATTTTTTTAGAAATACATCAAAATCGTCCCTCTCACTTTTCCAGTATGTTAAGAGGTCGTCTACATAACGAAGCCAAATCATATCTGCAGGCTTGATAGGGTTTATAACTACTGTTTCGAAATGCTCCATATATAAGATTGCTAACACAGGACTGAGCGGACTCCCCATACTCCAACCGAATTTTTGACGGTAAATGTTATCTCCAAAGGAGATAACATTATTAGTGAGGCAGAGCTCTATAAGTTGCATTATGTTATTCAGTTCTATGGGAAATCGGTCATTAAATGGATCAAGTTTATTTTTGAGGAAAGTTAACACGTCTTTTATGGATACTTTTGTGAAAAGCCAGTCTACGTCTAGGTAGAGAAGTTTTACGTTATGCACGGGGATATTTGCCGACCTAATTTTGTTACAAAAGTCTTCTGCATGTTTTATATAAATACGGGAAAAGGTTCCTAAAAAGGGGGATAGTAACTCGGATAACCATTTTGAAATTCTGTAGTTAAAAGCTCCAGTACACAAGATTATGGGATAGAAGGGAATGTTATTTTTGTGAGTTTTTGGGGAGAAATAAGGTCATCTGGGATTATTTTAAATTTTTATCAAATTCTGTTACATATGTTTCTGATTTTTCTGAAAAAATCTATTGGGACATTTTGGCTCGGTTTTTTTTGTTTTAATTTCTCATAGGTAGTTGTATCATTTGAAAATTCAATTATCTTTTCTTGGTAGAAACTCTTGTCCATCAACACCATTTCACCGTCTTTATCTGATCTAGTGATTATAACGTTCAGTTCGAGGAGTGAGTTTATAGCTAACTTAAATCTTTTAGGCAGGGGGTCTGTGTTGTGTCTGGTTAGTCCAACGATATATAGTCCTTAGCTTTAAACCCAGGTGTTTTAATGGGCATTTATACTTAATATATATATATATATATATATATATATAATATATATATATATATATATATATAATATATATATATATATATATATATATATATGATATTATGTCGTACTTATATCTTATGTAGAATTTGTATCCTTCATTGATGTGTGTATATGGGAAATCGTACATTTCTATAAACGAATCTCTAATTAAATAGGACTAAAGTAACACAACACCAAATCAAGAATGTAACCTACCATGTTTCTTGTAAATCCATTAATGTCTGGTCAATAAAAGCACCCACCAGATTAGGTCAGTCGCAGATGCCAGTCTAGCTCACAAAGGAAGCTTTAAAAATATAAAAGATAAACATATGCAGATCTACAAAGTGATAAATATTCTTTTTATTTTCGTAACGATATGAGCTCTTAGTTAACTTCTCGCGTCAATTACAAATAGATGCGAAAAATACATATAGATGTCAGTCGGTCAGTCTCTATTTACTGAACGCACGAAACATAATAAACCAACCTCAGAATATCCGCTTTCCACTTCCTACGGCATCTTTTTCCTTAGCGAAATAAATCATTTTTACGTTTAACGCTGTTTTCTGTTGCTTCGCTGGTAAAATTCTCGAACAGAAAAAGGGCAAAAGTCTACTAGTTTTATTTTGTATCTTTTTTTTTTTCCAGACCGCTAATAGAATTTTTACATCCATTTTTCTTTAGACTTTTCTCTAATTTAAGCAGGACGTAGTTGCTTCATTGTCTGAATGCATACGCGATCTGCAATAGATTTAGTTTCATTAACAAAACCCGCAAGATGTACATCAATGCAATCGCATTAAAAGATAGAAAACATCTTTTAAAACAAATTTTGATATTTAATACTGAAAATGCATGAATATTTTCCAAAAGTCAAACTACTTTTTAGCGTGAAAAGTTCCACTTCCCAGATGACAAAAAAGAATTTCGATCAGTACAAACAGGAAACTACAGAAATTCATATTTTGCTATAGGTCATACACACACACTATGGAACTTGTAACACAAAGCTAATGGTATGGGAAGAAAGTTAAGTGGGTGCTAGGTCAACGATAGGCTTTGTTTTTAACATGACTAAGCGACAATGAAATATACGTAGAAGATACTGAAATAAAACCTCACGTGAATTTAAGAAACTGGGATCATGCATTAGTAAGTGTTGTTGAGTTTTGTTGCCATATTGTCTGGTGTCAGATTATTTTATTCTTTTAACTCCAACACTGCGAAATGGTGTTTATTGATATATTACCCAAGATAATTTCAGTATTTTGAGTCATCAATTAACCACGCACCATTCCTTGATCGCCTTTGTATTTTTTGTCGCACTTTATTACTGTATTTGTATGTGAATCGTTATTTGTTTGTTAAATACTCCCCCAATTAAAGAGCTTTAAAGCGTAATGTTTTGATAAGGAAAGACGTTACGTTCCCCAGACGTACTTTTACATCTCCCAAAAAAAAAATTTAAAGACTACTTTACAGTTTTTGGTCTCTGTAATCACATCAAGACCGAACGGCTCTGCAAAAATTACCCCTGAAATTTAAGGCCGGTACCTTCCCAAAGTTTTCCCGGTAATTTTAGCGCATTCACCAGATGTTGACTGATATAATCTAAAATTTATACTTCCACTACGACTACTAATACTACTACTGTCATTAACTGAATGTTAAAACCAGCACCCGTAACATCTTTAGCGAAAATCAACATTGGAGAAACC
>NC_087201.1:29194219-29216719 GCF_015104395.2 Macrobrachium nipponense | reverse complement strand
CCCAACATCACGGTGTCCAAAGGGTTGTATGAGTGAACCCCTTAAGCTACAGTCACAGTCGAAGTAGCAGAATTCACTGACGACCATTTCTCCGCCGTCCTCACACGTTAGCTCGGAAACCAATACAAAGATTAGTTCCCGAGAATTATTGCTAGTCTTGGTCCTTAAGACCACCCGAACAACAGATAAGGCCATTATGCAACTACTTAAAACTACTTCCAAAAAAGCCTGTAAAGACATTTTATGTAAAACAGTCATGCACACAGAACATTTAACAGCGAAAATTACCCCACTCAAGTCAATACACACTGCGTGAGAAATATTATTACAGAAAAAACTGAGAAAATATTAGAAAAAATTTTACAGAAAAATAAATTACATTTATTTTTGTACACTGGAGGGCACAGGATGCAAATTTCTCACCACTAGAAATTTGCATCATACTTTATATCTACAACATAAGTTTAGTCAAATTTCTGCTCCTAATGGCAGCTTTCCTGGGAGTCCTTTGGGTGAACTCTATTAATAGACAACCTACGGGAGCTCTGATTATCCTATTACTGAATGATAGATGCATCCGGAAACTACCGTAAGATAAGGAATTAAAGTAGTAACATGTCTTTTAATCACCTCACGAGTCTTCCCTTTAAGTATAATAGCCCCAGTAGTTTCCCCCAAATCATTCTCCTCTATGTCCTTCACAATTCCCAATGGAAAATTAATGGTTTTAGTGTAGGCTCTTTGATGAGTACTATATCACCAATGCCCAAACTTCGGTGACAAACTGGTCTATCTGTCCTTGCGGTCCACAGCCTGAGCTCCCACCAGGGTACTTAAAAACTCATTCTGGTAAGCTTCTAGAAGATTATGCCTAACCTTACGAAGTTTTGCATACTCATCCTTTATTACTTCTGTACCTGGGCTGCTACTCATCTTCCATTCAGGATCATCAGGCACCTCTTCTAAATCTGGAATTAAATTTAAGGACACTATCTCATACCCCTTTACTAACATTTCTGGAGTTATGGGCTCTGGACAAGAATCTGCCTCAGTCTCTCTCAAAGATTCCTTAAAGGCTATTGGGCCTCTTATTAGCTAAATGAAACAACATTACACACTAAATATTCAAAATCAGGCAAAGAAGTACCCAAGTTTTAATAGCTGAAATAATAAGTTTCTTCACCAATTTTACGCAAGACTCTACAAGTGATCCTAGCTCACTATGGCCTTTAAAGAATTGCTGAAACTTTACATGCTCAATGCCATTATACTCCAAATACAATTTAGTGTCAGGATCATTGATGAAGCTAGTGATTATGTTACCTCCTGCCACCAACTGCGAGCCTGGATCACTAACACAAAGCCGCTGGAATCCATATTCAAAAAAACATGTAATTGAAAGGCTCTCAAATACTCTTTCACACTGAAATCTCGACGACCTTCAAATTAATAGCCCTTGACCAAGTGCAGGTGAAACACAAATCCATACTTCATCATTTCAGCTCCCTGTTTAGCATTAAATGGTCCAATGAAATAACAACAAATATTAGAAAATGGACAGCAGGGGGACTAGAACGAAATTCACGATAACGTTCTGGTTCAATCTCACGCTTCTTGTGTTAAACCTGTGGCATGGAAACACATTGTTTAATGGCATCCTTAATGACAGAAAAAATGTTTAGGAATGAAAAAAGCACTTACGAAGCTCAGATAGGACAGAATAGCAACCACCATGCAATAATTTGCATGTGTATCCATTATAATTAGTTTAGTCAAATAACTCTTGGGATAGAAGCAATATAGGAAACAGTTTGTCATGTCCATACCCATTTCTTTGAACTTTGATTTTACTCTTAAAATGCCATCTGAATCTATGAACACATTAAGTTGGCTCACAAAGTGGAAGGTATATCCTTTAAAGGTTTACTTTTGAATCTAAAGTAAGAAAATATTTCCGTAAAGTGTGTCTGTTGATCTTCTAGAATTAATTTCCTTAAAGCTAAAGCAGAATAGTTTACATTATTCAAATTCTTTACTTCAACTCCTGCTTTCCTCTTCCAGTGGTCAACACAAAGCATTACCCTCCTGTAAATCAATTTAAGCTTTTCTAAAGTAGAATATTTCTTATGTTCAAGAAGAGGTTCATCTGGAAACACACTCGGCTCAGCAACAGAAATACTAAGCGCATTAGTGTTTGAGCTAGGAACTGTGAAATTCAGAAACTCATTGCCAGGCACCACCTCAGGACCTGAAATAAAGAGTGATTTAGAAACAAGTCTAGAGAAAGGCATCGGGTGACACAGTCTGCTGGATTGTCTTTTCCAGCTATAAAGATAAAACAGACAGGTTTAATTTCACATAATTTCCTGTATTGCTTATTCTATTCTGTACAAATACTGATGCTTCTGCATTTTGGAGTATGTACATTCCGATGCTTGCAGCCACTGCAAAGCACAACTGGAATCACAGTACAAATCTAAGCCATCAATGTCTATCGACTTCACACATGAAGGATCAGCCAGATCTCTATAAATCTCCATCAGGGTTTCTACCCTAATGATATAGCATTCAACTCCAGTGCTGGAACGGACTTACCTTTCAACAACTTATTGATCAAGCGGTTCTTTGCCTGCAAAAAGCTAATCACACCAGAGTCAGCATCTTCAATGTATACCACAGTACCATAAAAATCACGACTTGCATCTGTGAATGCTTTCAGTCTAAATTTTCCATTCCTTTGCCCAATGAACCTCTTAATTTTCACTGGCTGGGAACCATTCACCTGCCTGCAAATTTCCTCCATTCCCTTTGGAGACTGGGGGATAGTACTTGATCCCAAGCCAGCTCCTTTGAGCACTGAAGTCTATGCATATAAAGTCTACTTCTATTAAAGACAGGAATATTAAAACCAAAAACATCAAAGTTACTGGCAATAGTCTGCAAAACTGTACGTTTAGTATCAGCATCTGGGTTTTAGCAAGATTTCCTTAGTATAAATTAAATCATCTGCCCTATTCCATACAAGACCAAAAGGCTATTCTCAACCGGAGTACTACTTTCAAACTTTGCATCAATTTCAGACTGCAGTGTAACATCATTTGTTACTAACTGTTGTATCTCAAACTTATATGGGTTGAAAATATAAGGCAACTGAGAACAAGCCCACTTCAAATACTGAGAATCAGCAGAACCAACGGCTCCATTGTCCATATAAAATAGAGAGTACAATAATAACTTTAGGTTCCTCAGCTGCGGGTCTGGTTCATATTGGTGCACTAGTATATAATACGAGCTAGCATAAGTAAAAATGGACTACAACGAAGACCAAAACTAAGTAACATTCTTGTAGGCTACAAGAAAATAATCGTTCCTCTGTACATTTTGAACCAAAAAAACAGCAACCTAGCTTGATCATTATTGTTCAAGGACACATGTTAAAAGCTTTCTTAAGATCATACGTTAATAACAACTTATCAAACCTCAAGTGTAAGAAGGCTGAAGATAACTTCTGGTTAAGGTTAGGTCCTGGATCTATACACTGATTGTGAGAGAAACCACACTTAACTTTGACCGTTTCTTTGAGATTAGACAAAAATACAATACTGCACTTTGTGGTTTTTTTTCTCAGGCCTAAAAACAGCCAAGTGGGTGGGAGAAATTAATAATTTGGATGCTCTGCCTTAAATGAATCTAAATCAGAATCTCTCAATTATTCCGTCTTTTAACTGTTCCCTAATTACCTGATCAACTAATTGCAAATGCCCATCCTTTTTCCCATGTCCAATTTTGTTTTTTAAGATTTGCCATTAGTATCACCTTGAGAGATTTCGTTAGTTGACAACAAATGTGCAATTTTGTTATTCCACAAAAGGGGAACTACAATTCTTCCATCCTTTTCTCTTGAAAAATTACTCAACGCAAATTTCACCCACTTCTGATTAGTCTCTTGACATAATACTTTCAGCACTATTGCGTCCAGATTCAAATGCGGCGGCGGCATTCGTGTTCAAGCACTTCATCAGTAGCCTTGAGCAATTAGATTCAACAATCTGACCTTTGTCATCTAACACTGCTATGTTACTGTCTACCTCAAGTTCCTTATAATGTAGGTCACATACTTCATCATCCAAAAAAAAGAGGGTCAATTAGTATTTTACTTAAGAAAGAACAGGTAGTAATTTGGAGCATGAGGAAAAATCGGTCCTACCTGAACCAAGTGAATTAATTAAATCTAACCTTTCATTACAAATATTAGGCCGACTCAAAAATTGAATATTTTTGCTCAAATTTTCAAGGTTTCCCATTAGCAAAATACCATGTTGTGATTCAGTGTATACTGAAGGGTTGGGGTTAAAACCAAAGGCTACATTTTTACCCATTAAGGCGTAAATGTGCATCAGATCCCAATAAAACCCGAACATCATCAATACTGTCACTGTCTTTGCAAAGTTTCTTATCTGCCACAATATGAATCCCTTATTCTCGAAAGATTCCACTATCTTGCCTAACCCTGGAAGATTTAACTTTATATTAATGCTAGGAACCACAAGTGCAGGAACATTTGAAATACAATCGCCAAACTTCATAGGAAGTTGAACAAGTCTGCTTATTATATTCTTTAGAACCATTAAACCCATTAATAGTTAATTTTACACTAGGTTCAAGAACAGGCAAACTACACTTATTAAGCAAGCTCTCTGTAACAAAGGAACTCTGAGAACAGCTATCCTTAAGACCTCTAAAAATACCATCCATCCAGGGACTGTAAATGAAAGGAAGGGAGTACTGTCTTATTGACAATACTGGGAAGAACTGCAATACTACTATTCACTTCATTAATGGAATCTTCCCTCTTAACATCAGCTTTACCCAAATGTATTCGTAGTACTCACCTTTATTGCTTTCCTTCAGGGGGCAAAAAGCTTAACTTCAGAAGACTGAGCACGACAGTGAAAATGAAACCCCGAACATTTCACACACTTTTGACGAAATTCAAATCTACATTGCCTACTCATATGGTTAAGATTCCCACATCGAAAACATCCTTTTAGTATTTTCAAACGCTGAAGCTTTGCTTCTGGAGTGTCATAAAGTTTGCATTTAAATATAGATGATTATTTTCACCTACACAAAGTGCACAGTAAACCTAACCTCAGGCAATGTCTTAATAGCCAAACTAGTAGTTTTCTGTCTAACACTAGATTGAAGAGTACGTAAAGGAACTTCACTTTTCAAGCAATTTTCATACCTCTCACAGGCAATAAAGAAATTGTCCCATTATCTCCTGAACAGGAGGATAAGTCTTTGTAGTAATCTGAACCAATTCCCTCTTAAACTTGTCATTAAGTCCATTCCACATGAAATATTCCACATGAAATATTCCGAGGCAAAGGCTAACTTAAGCAAGTCTTTGGCGTCCTTGAATGTCTGCTTGTCAGCTTCCAAAGAATTCAATAAAACTTTAGCTCTTCCTTCTACCTGCTGTCTCAAGAGAAGTAAACAAATCCCTATCTGGGTAAGTAAATGATTGGGTAGTGCTTTCAAACTCTGAAATAAACCTAATGAAATCCTCCCCATCCGTACTACTGAACTTTGGTAATGGAGCTGTGGGCTGTTTAAGAAGACTTTTAGCAACCTCAACATTTCCAGGTGCAGATACCACCTCTAGGTGAGGAATACAATATTCTATCTTATCAAAATATTCAATACAGGTTGCAATCTCTGATTCCCTAGCATCCTCACTGAACTCCCCATCCGAAATTCTAAGGGAAAAAATCTCATCATTCAGATCGATAAGTAGCTTTTATGCTTTTTAGACTTAGCAGTACACTTCTTTCAGAGATTTTTTTGCCCCCAGTACTGAGAGCCGAAAAGACTCTATACGATTATAAATATCAGTAACCTTCTTCCTGATTACCTTGCGTTTTGAATTAAAGTTTTAAGATCAGGACATCGTGAAGGAATAATTATAAAAAATATCAAATTCTTAAGTCTTTTCAATGTGATAGCAACTAAACATTCTACCGTCACCATCCAAATCGAAGGGCTTAATAGACAAGGATTAACTTCCAAATGGACAAAAAAGTTAAATAAGTAAGCAAATATATAAAATAGTCAACCTAGACACCGTGGATAATGCTTCAACGAAGGAAAACTCAATTCTTAAATAAAACCGTACCGATGAAAATGGAAAATAACAGCGAAACACGTCTCTCCCCCTCCCCCCATTCCGACTTTACCGAGCACTTAAGTGAGCTAACGACCAACCTCCACATACACCACCTGACGTGCCCCACGTTGGGCGCCATATACAGAAAACGAATTCGATAACAATATTAAATTTTAAGGTGGTGAAATGAAACATGGAGGAAAAAATAAAATACAAAACTCAATTCAGTATTTTAATAAAATGTATCAAGTTACGAACAACCATATTAAATTAACCAGCTCCTCTTTAGTTTCAATGACCTTTCTGTATCGGCTATCGACTCTGCATCATAACCTGTAAGTCCAGACAGTTACATTATAGAATTGACACCGAATAACTTTAAAAATTAATAATTGAATGGCACCAACTTTAATATAAAAAACTCTATCGCTTAATCTACTGGCAATACACAAGAATTCTTTATTACCAATCGAGGATAAATTGGTCAGGTTACAATTAGCGGTCGTTACTGCACCCAGGTAAGCCTACCACACCTACAGTGAACAAGGAGGGAAGGGACCTAATTACAGTTAGACCAACAATGTCAAATATTCTCAAATAATAATATCGACATATAACATCAGTAACAAATTAATAACCCACCAGCGGAAACCAACCCAATCTGTATAACGGGTTAACACTGACCGATACAATCCAACTTTAACACTAGCACTCGCCGAAACTGTACGAGAAAAAAAGAAGGTAACGAAAAATATTAAGATGCAAAACGCATGAAAAGTTTTTATATAACTTGTCCTTACAGAGTTATTTTATTATTATTTATAGGTCACGTCAGGACTTCTGAAACCTCAACTAAAAGACACTAATGGCCTTACCTTAGCTAAAGGGCGAAGCATGTATGGCTTTAAGTGAAGGTTTCTATCGATCATGCGCTTCATGCAGAATGCGAAGTCCAGAGATGGGGAGAGAGAGAGAGAGAGCCTGTATTTAGTGAAGAAGCCACCATTTCCGAAATCAAAGCACAAACAAACGCCGACAGGATCCATTTCTAATAAATCTGTCTTCCACTCAGCGTTCTTCCTCGCAGCCAACACTCACGGTGTCCAAAAGGGTTGTATGAGTGAACCCCTTAAGCTACAGTCACAGTCGAAGTAGCAGAATTCACTGACGACCATTTCTCCGCCGTCTCACACGTTAGCTCGGAAACCAATACAAAGATTAGTTCCCGAGAATTAGCTTGTCTTGGTCCTTAAGACCACCCAACAACAGATAAGGCCATTATGCAACTACTTAAAACTACCTTCCAAAAAAGCCTGTAAAGACATTTTATGTAAAACAGTCATGCACACAGAACATTAACAGCGAAAATTACCCCACTCAAGTCATTACACAAAACTGCGTGAGAAAATATTATTACAGAAAAAAACTGAGAAATATTAGAAAAACAAAAAAAATTTTACAGAAAAATAAATTACATTTATTTTTGTACAGAGAGAGAGAGAGAGAGAGAGAGAGAGAGAGAGAGAGAGAGAGAGAGAGAGAGAGAGAATTTTATTTTCGTGGCCACTGGCAGTTTAAACACTGCTAGTTTAAAATATTAAAGTATTGAAGCTAGTTGTAATGTATTTCCTTTAACGCTTGCTGTTTGAATTGTTTACAGTATTGTAACTACTTGTAATGTAATTATGTAAATGGCTAATTTTTTTTTCTCTACTCTTTTCGTTTTTTTTTTCTTTCAGGCTGTTAATGGGATTTTTTTTCTCAATTCTGCGGCCACAAAATCCTCACGGCAAAAAAGTGCTAACGGGAAAAGACCTGCGGCGGAAAACCGGTCACGGTACAGATACTTTGTAGTTTCGGTTAGGGTCAAATCTATGTTTAGGTTTGTTGACCGTGTGATATCCGATAATCCTGGATTATATCTTTAATTTTTACCCTTTTGACAATTAACAATCTGGTATTCTTGATCATGTTTGTGTACCTGAGACCTTCCTCTCCAATTGTATTTCACTCGTTCCTTGACAATGTCATTAGTTAACATTGACGAAAAGCGCTTGGGATTTCTGACTAACATTTTTCCGTGGGGTGGTATTGAACTTATATATGTATAGTATAATTTATATAATATATATATTATTATAATAATATATATATATATAATATATAATATATATTAAATATATATATAATATCTATATTGGGTATATATCCACATCCTCTATTAGATATATATATATATAATATATATATATATATATATATTATATCTATATACATATATATATACATAATATGTATCTATTATATGTATATATGTATATATATTTTATTATATATATTATATGTTGTGTGGTTTGTGGTGAGGTGTGTGGTGTGTGTAACTACATCTATATGGATATATTTATTATACATAAGTAAACAAACAATTAACGTCAACTGAACAGTTACTCTTCATGTACCTAGCCTGTAAAAACAAGTCGATGTTATTCGTGTAAGATAACAAATATCCAAATGAGCAGACATCCAGATATAAAAACTAAAAACAATTACGCAGCGAAACGATGATGAGAAAATAAAAAGCCAGAGACTTGAAGGAAGGAAAGCAAGCGAATTAACGGTTTAACTTAAAGGTGATTGGCCCCTGGGTAAGAGCCGCTAAACCCAGTACATTAACAGCTCACTGCAAGAAAAAAGCCTCGGATACTAACTTCCGGATTACCCTCGTACCCCTACATAATCGAGTTAGGGGAATAATTAGACAGAAATTGGGAACTGCAACGCTCTGAAGGAAACTACAACCCAAATGTTTTGATTAACTCATATTCACGGGGAAAGGCTGCTCGGAACATGAGATTGAAAAATGGAAGTTGCGAAACGTTGGTGGGTTGGGTGGGGGGGGGGCGGGGGGTGGGGGTTAGGGGGGGGGGGGATTAGAATCTTTCGGTGTTTTCCAAGTTTGGTTCCCAAAATTGTTTCAAATTCCTTTTCTGTCTGTTTCCGACCACATCCTCTTTTCTCTTATGGTGGTTTTGTTTTGAGGGGGGGGGGGGGGGTGATTTGGAATCTAATTAAAATGAAATATCAGGACTGATTTTGCGGTCCAGAACACAAAATTGATTCCTTTATTACTTTATTATTATCTTTTGGTGGAGATTCGTGTTATTACAGTTAATAGTTGGATTGTCATTTTTTTTCCTCCAAAAGACGTTGGGTTTGTACAGCCAAAGAAAAAAAACACAATCACACAACACACAGTTCAGTACTTGATAAGGGGTGGGAGGTCAAGGTCCACCGCTAATAGTGGTCCTCAGCATTTAGACCAGTGTTTTAAACCTTTTATACTTGGAGAAAACGTATCCTGTTTTAACAGAAGAATTTAGAAGAATTTATTTACATATAATATATATATATATATATATATTATATATATATATATATGTATGTGTGTGTGTGTGTGTGTGTGTGTGTGTGTGTGTGTGGGTGTGTGTGTGTGTGTGTGTATGTTGTGTGTGTAAATAAATTCTTCTGTTAAAACAAGATACGTCTCAAGTATAAACCAGAGTGTTTTAATGGGCCTAATACCTTATATGTATTTATAGTATAGTTTTAATATATATATATATATATATATATATATATAGGGATATATATATAAATATATACATATAATATATGTGTGTGCTGTGTGTGTGTGGACCTATGAGATCATCAGCGCCGTAACGGATATTAAGAGTAAAGGTATATACAAAAGGTGTAACGGAAGAAGGAAAACCTTGAAGTGAAAAGAAAGACAGAAGAAGAGATGATGAACAGTGCTCCTCAGCGTGAGATGTGCCACTGGCGACACCTCTATACCAGGATAAAGAGAATGTGATAAAATTGCGTGTAACATCTCGGCGCCTATTCAATAACCCTTAATAATATAGTAATGTGAGAAATAGAGAGAAAGGTAGGGACGCATAGGCAAAG
This sequence comes from Macrobrachium nipponense, assembly GCF_015104395.2. Classification (NCBI taxonomy): domain Eukaryota; kingdom Metazoa; phylum Arthropoda; class Malacostraca; order Decapoda; family Palaemonidae; genus Macrobrachium; species Macrobrachium nipponense. Next base: position 29,206,581 of record NC_087201.1, on the reverse strand, counting down.
ATGAGATATAAAAAAAAACAACGAAGTTGAAGTGAATAGGGTATGAAGTGACGGTTGAATAACGATGAAAGTTAGAGAAACGTAACCTTACATGTCTGGTGGGCCGTATTTTTAGCCTAACATCTACGACGAAGAAGCAGGTCTACCTGGCGAAGACGAAGGTGATCGGAGGGTTAAAATAATTGGAAGCGAAGAGGAAGCCATGACCACTCCTCGCTAACCTCTTAGTTTTTTTCCCCCTTTTTTTTTGTAAAATTAAAAGATAACCGCATAACTAATGTAAGTATTGGAACGTATAATACATGCCAAATATTTTAGTAGTCTATTTTTTCAGTACTTCAATCCAAATGGTCTTATGTGCATTCTAGTAAAAGACTGTCTTTGTACTTGGAAGACCTCACGTTCCCAAGTTCCTGGCTCTCGGGTGTTTATGAACTTCACAGCTGTAACAGAATCGTCTTTCACCTCCTTTTGGGTTATATTATAATCAGCACAACGCATTTTAGTTCGGCAAAACAACCATTAAGAATTAAATGAGGATGGAAAGAACTACAGATTAACGAACTTTTCGAAACTATTTCCAACCAATCAGCTTCAAGGAATGGTCATGATGTAATGAGTAGGCGGGCTTAGCTGTAAAGCCAGCTGGACTCTGCTGTAGTAATTGTATTAATGCACAAAACAATTGTGTAAGTGATGAAGTTTACATATATATATATATATATATATATATATATATATATATATATATATATATATATATATATATATAGGCATAAAGTGGGACAGATTTAGAATACTTGTCTGTCGATCCGAATGAGATGTTTGTTTACCACCTCCGGCGTACCAACCCTCCCGTACAGTCCCTCTTCATAGAGGAGCTTCGCCTATGTTTTGAAAATGCCGCTCCACGAAGGGATTTCATGAGCAGCGATTTCACAAGGGATGTTGGTAGTTTAAAAATACGGTCCATAGTTTGCGAAGAAAACTGGCAGGCAATGTGGGCAAGGGCAGTAATATAAGGGTGAATGGAAACCTATCTAAGATTATAAATGTTGATAAAGATGGTAGGCAAAAGACCGAAAATTTTTTCTCGTTTGAATCTTGAAAGCAAATACAATACACAGGCGTAGGATAAGACGAGAACTGATTCACTAAATAAGAAGATCGGTTAAGGAAGCCGGGGGTGAGCGGACCAGCTTCGAAAATACGATTTAGTGTCCGCGGAAGTCGAAATCAAAACGTACTTAAGGATTGCTGACCCCGTCCTCCATTACAGAAGTGAAGTTGATTGCAAATAAAATTTAAAACTGTTGGTGGAGTCGTTACTTAGGATGGCTATGATATGTAATGATAAATAATTGTAAAAAACAAGGAAAAATTTTTGATGGGTCTGTCATGAATATATTTATTATATTATTTATTTTATTATTATTATTATTATTATTATTATTATTATTATTATTATTATTATTATTATTATTATTATTCTTTTAAAAAGCATGGCTGTGCTTAGCGAATTAATTTTATAGGATAACATTTCTATTCTTAATAATCGCTTTTCTGGCTCAGCAATATTATTTAATAACTGGCCAATATTCGTATTGTTATTTATTAGACAGGATGTGAGGATGTTTTATTATCATCTTATTATTAGATAGGTAAATACCAATATAAATTTTGACCAGTTATTAAAAAACATTACTGAGCCAGAAAAGCGATTAATAAGAAAAATAGAAAAGTTATCATGTAAAATTAATTGGCAAAGTACAGTCATTCTTTTTAACAGAATGTTTGAAAGAAAGTCTTCTTCCTAGATATTATTATTACTCCTATATTATTATTATTATTATTATTATTATTATTATTATTATTATTATTATTATTATTATTATTATTATTATATAGCCATAACTATTGTTTTGCTTTTCTCTGGTACCACTCGCATGGGGTCAAATGGCTTGTCAAATATGGCGTCCTTGCTACCCAAGTAAGGATTCCCAAGTTCATTCCCTGTGTGTGGACAGTCGAATTAAGACCTCTGCCTTGAGTTAGTCGACTGTGGACGGTCGTAATCAGTAATCAGTGTAGGTTATAAAAACACATTGTTTCCTCTTCGGGTTAGGTGGGTAAGATGGCGCCAAAAAAGATACAGCCTTCCAGTTTCTCACCAAATTTCTAAGAATGAGGCTGCTGGCCTTACACCCTTTATTTGACTTCATAAGATACAGATATACATTTGTGACTGGGATGGACACAATAGGCCAGGATCGAAACACTTGGCTTGCCAATTGTGAGCCATGAGCTGAAAAAAGTGGTAATACGAATAGAGTGCTAAACTTGAAAGGGCAGCGTGTGGAGTTTTGCAGAAAGGCGAGACATTATTCCTCTCCACTTTTTAAAGTGATTACGTTAGGACTGTGTGTACCCGACCATATACTGGTTTCGTATTTATGAAAAGCAGTTGCTGAATATCTTCCATGAGAATGCGAGGACTCAACAACTACTCATCTTTAATTTCTGTGATCAGGTTATATTCTACTCTGACAAACAACAGTGAAATAAATGCAGTAACGAATGCATTTTTTTTCAACATTAATTAAGGCAATTATATTTTAATGAGAGATTTTTGCGTAGACATCTTTGACAAGAATCGTAAAAAAAAATTTTTTATTTATATTATTATAAAGTACATCAATAGATTTTTGTCCTTATTTCTCATTCACTTACCTCGTTATTTCTGTGCTTTACGGAAACGCGCTCATATATTCTGTTTTAGGCAGAGTGTGTAGTGCAAATCATTTGTTTCAACAAATTCCAGCGTGCCTTCAAAGCGTCGAACGAAGGGGATGGATGTCCATAATCCCCTGCCAGTTTTGATTATTACGCATTTGATAGAAACTATTTTGGAAGGAAGTAATGAACGAGTGAATAATAATTGTATGAGGCATGGGGGAGCCTTTTTCATTTTTTCCTTTTTTTTTCTTAAAATACAGGTATCGCTATATTTTCTGTAAGTAAATTTTCGGGCAACATAATAGTGTCGCGTTTGATAGAAACTATTTTGGAAGAAGTAATGAACGGGTGATTAATAATTGCATGAGGCATTGGGGAGCTTTCTCTCTCTCTCTCTCTCTCTCTCTCTCTCTCTCTCTCTCTCTCTCTCTCTTAAAATACAGGTATCACTATATTCTCCGTTAGCAAATTTTTTGGTAACATACTATCTCGTTTGCATTCTATTCTCATTTAAAAAGTAAATATTCCTCCCATAATTGTTATACTTGAATAACTATTTCCTTAGATAGTGCAAATTATAGGCAATAAATATTCCTTTCCCTGAACTGCTCGATTTATAACTTTCAGTTTGCCTTCCGGATAAATTTCTGAAGTAGCCGACGAGAAATGCATCATTTGATTTAATCTATTATCAGATTTCTTCAGATTTCTTTCAGAAGGCTGAGAAATTTAACTCCTTTCGTACAGACGCATAATAAGAACTGTTTTTTTTAACAAAATATGCAAGTTTCTGAGACTCGATAAGTTTAGACATCTCCTGGAATCTTTTCTATTTGGTTGCTCATAGATTTTAAAGATGAACTGTTCTTGCAGAAACTCTTCCAAAGTTGTTGCCACTCTCCGTTTGGCATAATATTATTCAGAGTTTCAACTGTTATGAAAGGTGATTGTTTGTGTGCAGAGACAGAACTGCCACGCATAATTGATGGTTTATATGGAAAGTTGTTCAGTTAACTAGTTTTTTAGACTTAAAACCTGAAAATTTACTTTCCACTTTTAACGATAGTACAGATTGCATTTAATTCCCGATAAATCGTTTATCATAACCATATTACTCACTTTTTTTTTTTTTACATTACTGCAAATGAAACGCTATAATTGTCACAGGAGACTGAAAGCGTATTAGCTACCAAACTTTGGGTCAACAACCTTCCTCCATTAGACAAAAGTGAGTTTTACCACTGGGACACGGTTTATCATTTCGCTGCTCCCAAACAAAAATAAGAATATTTCATTCAACTGCAACTAGAAAGTTTCGGTTAAATTTATAACTCTAAAAATCTCAGCTCTCTTTTTCGTCTCGTTGGCAACCGTTAGTCATTGTAATCTACTTATTACAATGAACGAATTATAATAATTACTTACAATATAGGTCTGATCCACGATCGCATCTGCAGAGGTGCAAAAATACTTTAGCATAAAATAATCGCTGGAATTATGGCATTATAACGGAATTATGGCATTATTCTTGCTTCGACACTCGATATTATGAATATTATTTTGATGCGATCTTTACAAAAAGTAGGCATTAAAAGCATTAGCTTTTAATACCTCTCGATCCCTTGTGCATCTAAGAGATGGAAATCTGTATACCTCAAAGTTCCCAAAATATTTTACTCTCTCTCTCTCTCTCTCTCTCTCTTTCCTCATCTCCTCTCTCTTCTTCTCGTCTCTCTCTCTCTCTCTCTCTCTCTCTCTCTCTCTCTCGTGCTGTGTGTGTGTGTGTGCCAGAGGTATGTGACTGTACAGTTCCCTCTAGGAATTTCGATACACCTACCTTTACCCATTAGTGCCAATTGTATAAGAATGTTATGGTAACACTCCATTTCTTTGTTTACTTGTTCCCACGTGAATGCGTCTATATATTGTAACAGCAGTCGTGATTGGCTGTAGTAATTTAGATGCCCTGTTTCTTCATTTGCATTTTCTTTGTATACGTAAATCGCCGTATATAATGGTCTCGTGATATGGTGGATATATTTACAAGGAAATGAGCTACAAAAAAATATAAAAGTTGGTTATTTTATACCAGCTCTGAATTAACAAGCAAAGTAAAAATCGTATTCTGTCTTTAGCCATATATCGCCAACTTCCACCCGCACACTGGTTTAGATGAAGTCTGCCGAGGTCATTGACTCTTTATGAATTACTTCGTCTGAATTCTAGGCAGCTTCAGCTCACAGAATACCACACATATTGTCTGTTACTATGATTATTTTCAGTGTGGTCACAGTGATCCCTCAGGAGGTTTGTTATACACCGAATTCAGATGACATGGATAATTCCATATCATAATGATGTATCCTTTATTAAAATAGGCTATCTCGGCCCTTAATGAGTTATGGCATATGCATATATTCTACATGAATATGCATACTCATGCTTGCCTAACTCATCAATAAAACAAAAGACATTGATTAACTTATAAAACTGCGTGGTGAATTTGTTGTAACATTTACCATTTTACAGCCTTAAGGGACCTGCAAGATTATACGTCGAGCCACGAGACATATGAATAGCTCAAACGAAATTGCTTCCTGAACAACCAGTTAAAATCACTCTACAATTAGAGACACTGATTTCATAGCCAGGCGACTTTGAATGTGCGCTGATATTGTCATGACTTATGTATGCCTAGTGATTGCATATAAACATGAGAAGTCGGAGTTATATTTGATGTAATGGCTTATCAATGTTATACCTCTTTGCCTTAATATCTTAAGAAAGCCGATAGGAATCCCTTTGATAAGTTATATAGCTTTGTATACAGATATCACTGCTTGGTAAGACTCATTATGTCGTCGATTCTTCGTTGATGGCTACACATTTTTTTTTCTGTCAGCGGGACTATGTTAGTATTGAAGACTATCTGAGAAGTGTAGACAGAAGATACATTGGCATTAGTTGATGTGAATGAAAAAAAAAGACGTAAAAGAATAAACAAATTATGTGCTGCATCCTGAATTTTGTATCAACCCCATTTATCAATAGCACTGAGACGTTGTATGTATAAGTTCAGGGAACTATGGTTGAAGGATAACAGTATTGGAAATCTCTCGATTTCTATGGCTAAAAAATCCAAGTCAGCAACTCCTTGAGTTGCCTAATAACAGTCGATTATTTTTGGTGGGAACCATTGGATAAATAATGAGGAATAAATTCCTTTGTTCAATAGGGGTTGCTTTGCGCTTTTGTATCCTTTTCCCAACATGAAAGAGTCATTTATGGGAAGAATACAGATAATTTGTTTGTTACATTAATTTTTATCTTCCAAGGGATGTCATGGGGAACTCATGAAGTTCAAAATTATAAAATGGATGGTTATCTGGCAACATGACTGCAAGGGAGGGTCAAGAAATCATTGTCTATGGTGCTATCTCTAATCAGGAGATTCTGAATAATATATCTCGCACTACTGAATAGTATTTAACCGAGACCTTCTAACTCAAAGATGATTCATGGCACAATTGACTGAAACAGGTTCAGTAATCATTCAGCCAAGTTCAAAATCCATAGAACTTTACAAAGGAGGCTATTTATTTTGATGTGTAATTCTACTAAAACTAAATCGATTTTTTCGTCTCTATCAAAAATGCCATAAATAAAAATTCAATTTGAATGGTCCTTTTAGAGTCAGAAGAAAAATGCAGCACACTGCTTGACAATAGACTAGAGAACAAACTAGAAAACATTGCTGAAAAATTTATTCTTTGGTTTAGACTTGGGTTATTGACGAGTCCGACACCTTTTGATTCAAGTTCCTCCAGATGGTAGGTAAAACAAAACCTCCTTACTTTCTGAACAAAAATTTCAACGCATGAATAGAGGAAGCTCTATCTGTCAATATATGATGCGCAGTTGTTATTTCTGCAATTATACATTGCCAAGCCATTTATATGATCTCTCCAAGACATTCAACTCATAATTACGAAAAGAACATTTTACTATGCCAATTGTTCAATTTCTTTCTCCTTCAGTCTTGGAAAAAGGTCAAAATCTGCATTGACAGCATCACAAAAGCCACAGGAACAGTGAGAAGAGAACCATGTGGGTTAGCGAAGAGCAGAATCAGCTAGATATTAATGAAGGGGTACAAGATGCACGTAAAAAAAAAAAAAAAAAAAGTCATCAATTGACGGAAAGTGGCTGTTGCAGTCTCCGCCAACTACGAATGCATTAGAACGGTCAGGGAAGGCACTATAAATCAGGTCATGCAACTAAATAGGGCCTGTAACATACTCTCTCAACCTGTTTATAGTTGCTAACATTCAAATAACTGAATTTTATAACGGCAGTCAGGAGAAAACTACAAATATTTCTTCAAAGAGGGTGTAGTTCTAAAACAGATGGATTTATTTGCTTAATGCTACTGGTCAGGTTAATTGAGATCTAATCATGGTATAGGTATAACATGGTGTGACAGCTCTATGGAATTTAGGCTACTAGGCCTGGTGCTGGGACGATATGCAGTCCCTTCTCTCGATTAAAGAATCTAAAAATCATAAATAAATAAATAAATCCAAGCCAACGGTTCCTGCAGTTGCCTAAGAATGATATTGATAGGAGTTATATGATATATATTGGAAAACAAATTCTTTTGTTATTATCATTATTCTTTTTACATTAAAAGGAAAGAAACGTCATGCTTAGAAACAATCTTTTTTTTTATCCACTCAATTTTCAAAATAGTTTCTATTTGAATCCTGACTGATATTGTTTATAGTTTTCTAAAACAGTCAAGAAGGCTGATAGATATTTAATCATTAATTATTTATACAGATTAGCAAAAATTTTCTATGCAAATACTAAGATGACAGTATAAAGGAACGTTCAAACGGCTGGAAAAATATTCATACCTAACGAGTGAGAAAAAAAGGGAGCAGTAACTTTCAGGAATATTGCAGGCTAAAACAACATTTGCAATTTGAAATCCAGGAACAGATACAGTACCTCCTTTAAAATGAATGACTTCTGCATGCTCCTTTTTAAGTAAATGGATCGAGCTTTGTACATTCCTAGACGGATTTTTATAGTCGTGCAGGAGCCATCCTTAAATTGGTTGATAGTATTACCTTTCGGTTCAGTATAACAAGGGAATAAACTAATTTTTAAGCACTTTCCAGCTGATTTCATGGCTTTTTTTTCTATTAACACAAACAAAAATTGCACTGTGCTACTGTTTGTCAAGCTGTTGTATCTTTTTTCCCAGTCGCTTTCCAATTTAATCATTATCAGAATTCGTGCTTGTAGAATATGCATGGTCGTGTGACAGTGTGACAGCTCTCTCTCTCTCTCTCTCTCTCTCTCTCTCTCTCTCTCTCTCTCATCACCATCCACATCATCTTCCTCCATATCTTCTTTTTGGTAAGAACTCCCAACCTTAAATTTTTCGATCTCAACATATTCTCAGAACTTCCAGAAATTCCCCGATTCCCTGCATAGTCCCTTTCGCATCTTGGGTTCCGTCAGTAGCATCCATTCAGCTTTTGCCTCTCGTCTCGTCCGTACCGTTTCTGATCCTCTGTCCCCCTTTGCTTTTGGTTAGCGGAACGTCACCCTGATCTTTGACGAAGAAGCCTTGACGAGCGAATGTGAGATTTATTTAAATTTCAGATATGGCGGGGACATGAAAGATACTGTCTTTCTTAAACCTGTTCTTGTCGTTGTTGATTTGTGAAGAATGAGTCAGTGAAGTATCTTATAAATGAATTGTGACATGCAAGGGAAAGTTAGAGAGAAATGGGAAGATAGGGTTGGACGAATGCCGTAAATTTAAGCACTGGAAAGGAAAGACCTATATATAGCAGTAAGCTTTATGATGCGCGTAAGACAAGAATGAATGTCCTATTGTATGTAAAGGGTTCGAAATGCACTCTTGATAAGCCCCCTGTATAGATATATAGTTTAAAGTTGAAACCTTACTGCACAAGTCGATCTTTCAGACTTTAGCTGGTGACATATGAGAGTAGAATTCACCTTTGGGATATTTTTCTTTTATTGATATCCTCCCATGTTAGAGAAAAATATTTAAGGATTATGTACAAAAATATATGTATACACACATATATACGTATATACTCTATATATGTATGGATGTGCGTATGCATATAATTATATATGATAAGAAAAATGTGTATATATATATATATATATATATATATATATATATATATATATATAGATACATAATATCTTTATGTATAATATATATCTATATATGTATATATCTATCCTATATATATACATATATATATATATAGATATATATATCTGTATATTATATATCTATAGATATATATATATGTATGAAACTGGAGTACTGCAAGATCTTTTCGATTTATGTCCTATTCTTAGCAGCCGGTCGGCTAAGTGAAGGACGTGAATCGAAGATCGCATCTACTCCAATCACTTTCCTTTGTGCTTTATAACTTTATATATATAATATATATATATATATATCTATCTATATATATATATATATATATATATATATATATATATATATATATATATATATATATATATATATATATATATATATATATATATATATATATATATATATATATATAAATATATATACTATATATATATATATATATTATATATATATATATATATATATATATATATATATATATATATATATATGTATATATATATATATATATATATATATATTATATATATAATATATATATATATAGTTATAAGCCACAAAGGAAAGTGAAACATTGGAGTAGATGCAAGATCTTTCGATTCACGTCCTTCACTTAGCAGACCGGAGTCTGCTAAGAATAGGAACATAAATCGAAAGATCTTGCAGGCTACTCCAGTGTTTCACTTTCCTTTGTGGCTTATACCTTTATTTATGCGTTTATCACGTTCCAAACTTTCGTGATTCAGATATATATATATATATATATATATATATATATATATATATATATATATATATATATATATATATATATATATATATATATATATATATGTATATATATATTATTACGATATCGACTCTTGAGATCGACAGGTTCTTAAAAATAATAAACAATTTGGCTGTAATGACTGACGACAGGTGATAAACAAAGGAGGGAGGAGCATAACAAAGTCAAAAAGTTACCTTAAAATTAATTGACGACTACAACACGCTATTGCTGCTGCCCAGTGAGATCATACTCGACACGTAGTCCTCTTGATGACTAAAACACGCTATTGCTGCCGCCCAGTGAGGTCGTACTCGACACGTCGTCCTCTCGACGACGAAAAAACGCCAATGCTGGCCAAAGGCTGTCGACCTCCAACTCGAAGTCATACTCCATACGACGACTTCAACCAAATAACCAGGTATCCAGTACCTGGCGCTGCCTCATGCTGGTCCACCGGTAATCATACTGACTGCCTCTGACTGACTGGTCGTTCTGCCCTCCAGAACCTGACTGACGAAGTTTGACGCCATCCAACAGACGTCAACTCGCCAGCAATTAAAAAACAAAAACAAAGGAGGCAACAGTCCACCAAGGGAACAATCGGCAAACGATTGTTCCTAACACCTCCCCACCTAACAGAAAAAAAAAATTATCATTATTAATTTTTTTTTTTACAAACAAAATACTCTTCCCCGTTGCTGCCACACCCCCGTCAGCCAAAACAGAACCAATCCTGGCAAGGTCGCCAATATTACGATCTCGACTCTTGAGATCGACAGGTTCTTAAAAATAATAAACAATTGGGCTGTAATGACTGACGACAGGTGATAAACAAAGGAGGGAGGAGCATAACAAAGTCAAAAAGTTACCTTAAAATTAATTTATTTACAAGAGTTAAATACATAATGTACAGTGAGTCAAGGTTCTGGATGGCAAAAACGCAAAAATTTATCAATTAATAATAATATATAAAAACCAGTAATCAATAGAAATAGGCAGCATAAGACAATTAAAATTAACACTGAAGCAGCATAATTATACACAGAGGAAAACGGCGATACAACAACCACCTCGTCCTTGGAGACAATTATGGACATCCTCTCTGAATGCTGGACGGTCGATCAGACAGAGTTGATACAACAACCATCTCGTCCTCAGATGCAGTATGGAAGTCCTCCTCGACCACTGGACGAAAACACGTCACTGCTGCTGCCCAGTGAAGTCGCTTTCGACAAGTCGTCCTCTTGACGACTACAACACGCTATTGCTGCTGCCCAGTGAGATCATACTCGACACATAGTCCTCTTGATGACTAAAACACGCTATTGCTGCTGCCCAGTGAGGTCGTACTCGACACGCTCGTCCTCTCGATGACGAAAAAACGCCAATGCTGGCCAAAGGCTGTCGACTCCAACTCGAAGTCAATACTCCATACGACGACTTCAACCAAATAACCAGGTATCCAGTACCTGGCGCTGCCTCATGCTGGTCCACCGGTAATCATACCTGACTGCCTCTGACTGACTGGTCGTTCTGCCCTCCAGAACCTGACTGACGAAGTTACGCCATCCAACAGACGTCAACTCGCCAGCATTAAAAACAAAACAAGGAGGCAACAATCCGCCAAGGGAAACAATCGGCAAATGATTGTTCCCTAACATATATATATATACATATATATATATATATATATATATATATATATATCTATATATATATATATATATATAGTTTTTTTGCCACGACGGAAAAATGAAAAGCGAGATAGCCGAGTACTTTTCGTCCTGTTCAGATATATATATATATATATATATATATATATATATATATATATATATATATATATTAATATATATATATCGCCAAGGCACGTTTCTTGCTTTGATCACACAGAGAGTTGCCTTTATGCATTATGATTTTATAATGACGACCAGTTACTACAACCTAATTAATTATAATATGATTATGGGATACTTGCACCAATTAATGATCATCGCTCCAGTAATACCATTCACAATCATAATATAGTAATTACGCACCATAAATGAAGCCAAACGTATTGAAGCAATGTAAATCCACTGTATCTGAAAAATGGGAATACTTAGTGCCAGAAATATGACTTCCTAATTGATCAGTATTATGAGTGTTTTGTTATATCAAATATTATCATACTTTGTTTTACTGATTGAAAAACTATATTATATCTATATATATATATATATATATATATATATATATATATATATATATATATATATATATATAATGCATCTGACCCGAAGTAAGACTAAAAATATATCCTGACCTACTTATGTATATTTTACCAAGAACGTAGTTGCCATAGCATACATTACTTAGTCTGATTTGATTCCTTCTTTGTTATGGACACATTTTCAACGTAAATCCAACGAACTAAATATTTGAGCTTTTTAGTTTTCTGAAAGAGAAAACTATTGCGCCGGCTTTGTCCGTCCGTCCGCTTTTATCTATTCGCCTTTAGATCTAAAACAATCTACTGAGGCTAGAGGGCTGCAAATTGGTATGGTGATCATCCACCCTCCAATCATCAAACTTTCCAAATTGCAACCCTCTAGCCTCAGTAGTTTTTATTTTGTTTAAGGTTAATTAGCCATT
>NC_087201.1:29164219-29181719 GCF_015104395.2 Macrobrachium nipponense | reverse complement strand
TTTTCCTACTTTCTTCTCGTCCTTCTTCATAACGTACTGTATCCAATGATGCTAGTGTAAGTAAGTATCATTAAATCGTTTGAGTTAAAAAGATAAAATTACAGTTTTAATGCATTTTAGGTTTATACCTAGAAATAAAAGATATCCTAACAAAAATCAGTCAGAATAATTATTTCATTTACAACTAAGCTTATCTGCTTCTCAGCTGTCTTTTCTCATTACCAAAATTCGCTTAGTTTGATTCAATGTTATTATTTCTATATACCAGCAACTGACTTCATTTCTGTTGTCGAGTGCATATTGTAATCAGAGTCTGATTTATGTCTTATGATCTAGACTTCGTGGGTGAAAACGCTGATATGCTGTAAGATAATTTTCTATTAGTCTCTGCGATTCTGTCCCAGCTATTGAATACCTTCTCGTTTCGTGCACTGATTTTACCAACGAGCTATTGTGACAAACTAGATTACACATTTTTGCAGCCGTAGATAATCCCTTGTATTTTCAAGTCTACATTCAAAGCAGTGTTTGACTTTATGAATAGTAGATGCATTCATTTACAAAATTTCAGAATGAAGAGAGTGGAATTGTTTGTTCTTTTTATTGTTTTATATTTAGGTGAGTTTACCTTAGGGATATTTTATTCCTTATGTTTCTTAACATCATTTAACCTGTTTTATTCTTGCGTTTTCCTTTTCCTTCTCTGATCGAGACTTCTCTTCGTCCTGATTTTGCGTAAGAACTTAATGAAAAGATTAGTTTCCGTAGGGAGCGATCGAAGACCAATATCAATTAGCTTCTTTTCCAGCGATGTGGCTATTTAGATATTATAAATAATTAGAATCAATTAGCAATCCTTTGAAGAGGACTCGGGAGTACCTCTTAACCAATAAAGACTCCTTAAGGAATGATAAATCTTACGTATTTAATGGAATCAAGTATACGTGTTTTGATATTCTGTGAAGGACGTCTTGATACCTTTTAAACAAGAACTTGTTCTATAGCGTCTCACAAAAGAAAAAAAAAGAAAAAATTACCTGCAATTAGGTATGTTTGATGACTGGAAAGTGCATTATCAACATACCAATTTGCAGCCCTCTAGCCTCAGCAGGTTTTTGCTACAGAAAACAAAAACATAAATGAGTAGCCAGTTCCTTTACACCAAAATCTCCATAACGAATGAAAAACGTCTGACATAAATCGCTAATAAAAGTGACCATTATAAAGGAATTGGCTCTTCTTTATACTGATTTATGCTTTTATTATTCTTGTTTGTGAATACTTATGATATATTTCAAAACTTAGAATTATAACCAACAACAAAAACAGATAAACATTTCATTAATTCTCGTCCTTTAAAAATAATAAGAGATTAAAGATAAATCTCAGATTTTACGGATTTTCCATCATATCAACAAATATTATCATAAATGAACATATCCTCAAAGTCTTTTACATTGACGATGTCATAACTATTATTTTGATTAGTAGGTAATTTTTACCGATAATTCTTAACCAAGACGATGATCAATAAACGGCTCTGCGTTGCTTTTATTTCGCTGGTGCTGTTAATGTTTCAGTGAAGGTTGATTATGGCTAACAAAACATACGGTTCAACTAAATCATTACAGCAATTGAAGACTTAAGCGAATTCCTTTTGGTACCTAAACCGATTCCAACGTCACGGTGATGTAATAAAAATTCATAGATAGATCCGTGTTTCAAAGTAGGGGTGGGTTAATATCAATTCTGAGTACAACTACCTAGGTGCATTCGACGGGCATATGTACGGCAGAGTCTGCATCAACTTATACCTCTCTTGACAGCCCAGCGGTAAAAATACGAGACGAATCACTTATTACTTATAATTCCCCTTCAGTGTTATTTCCAAGACAGAGCGTGGATATGAAACGAGGTTTGCAGCTTTAATGCTCGTTAGTGTAAAATATGTCACAGTGATGTGATAAAGGTTAATATATATTCATATATATATATATATATATATATATATATATTATATATATATATATATGTGTGAGTGTGTGTGTATGTATGTATATATACACATATATAGTACTTCTGTTCATATGGAGTAACACTGATTTAATTTTTGTGCCATGTTCTTCACTCCTTAGGGAAATCTTAAGTGAAGATTGATGAAGTCTGGCAAATGAAAAGAAATGAATAATGACCAACACCATTCATCTGGCTGATCCTCCTTTTTAATAATCTTGAAGCGAGAAGGCTTTCGAGGTGGTCCTGTGGGAAGGGGCTCAGAGCCTTATATGCCAAAGCCGTAGGACTAAGGGGAGCAATAAACTCTCGAGGGCTTTAATCCCTTTGGAGGAATGAAGACGGAAAGGGCGTCAGTGTAGCTCCTTCCGATACGTAACGTCTCTCCCAGGACCCACATAGAGCTCTCAGTGGGTCCTGCTATCTCCAAGCCTTTCTCTCCAGTCTCCAAGCCTACTAGAAGCAGACTTGTTCTCCATAGGAGTGTCGGCCATTTTGTCCCTGTATCATAATTCTCAAAAACCATTAGAAAGTTCCCTTAAAAATGCTATGTTTACCAGATTCCCTGGTCATTTTGTCCCTGTATCATAATTCTCAAAAACTATTAGAAAGTCCCTTAAAAAACGCTATGTTTACCTGATTCCCTGGTCATTTTGTCCCTGTATCATAATCATTAGAAAGTTCCCTTAAAAAAACAAAAAAACGCTATGTTTACTTGATTCCCTAGACATTTTGTCCCTTTATCATAATTCTCAAAAACCATCAGAAAATTCCCTTAAAAAATGCTATGTTTACCTGATTTCCTGGTCATTTTGTCCCTGTATCATAATCATTAGAAAGTTCCCTTAAAAAAACACTATGTTTACTTGATTCCCTGGTCATTTTGTCCCTGTATCATAATTCTAAAAAACCATTAGAAAGTCCCTTAAAAAATGCTATGTTTACCTGATTCCCTTGTCATTTTGTCATAATTCTCAAAAAAAGCATTAGAAAGTTCCCTTAAGAAAAGCCTTAGGAAGTTTAAGAAAAATCTGAGAGTATTTGAGGGTCTGATGGAAATAAATATTCATCTGTAGCAACACATGCAGATATCTGTTCAAACGTATTCAATTATAAATGCGCAGAGATCACATAGTCTTACCAAGCGTTATCCCTCTTGTTTTAGTGAATGCTTTCCCGTGATGGTCACTGAGGTGTGAAATAATTTGTGCTAATTGCATGAAGCGACTAATTATATATCTAGAAAGTTACATTGAAGCTAAACTTCTCTTTAGAAATATCTAATATTAAGATCCCATACTTGTAAGACTGGTCTGTTCCTGATGGAAACGAATTCACCTTTCGACACTAAGGCCTTTTACAATACGTAATCTCTCTCTCTCTCTCTCTCTCTCTCTCTTCTCTTTTGACAAGTAAGAATTATACGAGAGAGAAAAAGGTTATACAGAGAATACAGGAGTATGGATAAAGAGACAGGTGGTAGAGTAAAAGAATGCACGTCATCAAAGAACTAACAAGGTGAGTAACGACTCAGGAAAGAGCAATATATTGTTCTAGTACAGTCGGAGGGAGCAAGGTCAATGGGCAGAAATGAATCTCAGAATAAAAGATGTAAACAGTGCACAATTTTTTAAGGTCGACAGAATGAACATTTTGACGAATCTTTCAACCTCTCTCTCTCTCTCTCTCTCTCTCTCTCTCTCTCTCTCGTCTTCTCTCTCTCTCTCTCTCGTTTTCTGTAAGATAAGCCAAATGAATGAAATCAGATTGTAAATGAAATCAACCATAAATGGCCTAAAAATCTACCTCGAAAAACAGGAATCTTATTATTCTGTGCAAAGAAATGGAACATTTGAAAAACTCCAAAATGTCAATGCATGGACAGGCAGCCATTGTAGTTGGCTATATAACATTATGCTAACGCTGTGGGTGGGATAAGTAACGCCACCGTAAGAAGTTATCATAAGAAGTTATCATAACAAGTTATCAACTTGTCGGAAGAAGTTACCGATAAATGAACCCGCTTGCAATTTTAAGTGGTCCATAAACGAAGCTGTACAAGGAACCTATTTCAGATTACGTATGCATATTTTGTCATCATTTAGGGGAAATCTCTCTCTCTCTCTCTCTCTCTCTCTCTTCTCTCTCTCTCTCTCTCTCTCTCTTTACATGGGACTCGAAGCATCGCGTATGAAATGTTGTCTGTGGATTTGAACCCTCTGGTTTTTGGGAGCATAATGAATCCTTAGTGCAACATGGTTGGCAAAAAAAAATAACTACAATGACTAACGGTGTCTTATCAATTTAATTCTAATGGAAATTAACAATTAAACGGTTGAATTCATACTGAAGAAATCTACTAAACTTTGGTCGGTAATAAGTCATGGCGGAAGTGATACAAGTTCTCAACTTTGACAGGGCTGTTTAAACACTTCTTTAATTTCGAATGCTAAAACAAGAATACGCAAAATGTGCAAATGTATCAAATTTATCACAATATATAATGTTAAAAATGAAGAAACTGTAAACACAGAATACGAAAAAAAATTAAAACTTCAAAACAATTGAACAGTTCACAAAACACAAAAAGTGAAACGTGAAAAAATGAAATAAATGCACTACTATGAGATTCAGGGCCTCTGTAACACGGTTTTTCGCAATAACTTTTTCTATGCATTTCATAAATATAACGCTTATTTAGAATACATATATCTACACATAAATTTTTGACTGTATTATGCATTACGTAGGTTGAATAAATTTGGTACTTATAATGTAAAAGTGACCTTTTTTGAAGACGGGCCAACTTACTCAGAGAAAAGGTTTCGAACGCACTCGTTACGTAACTTATGACAGCATTTCCTACCTCTTTCTCGATGGATGATTGGCTATACGTAACGAAGGCTAAACCTCTGGCAACAATGACATACAAATTTAAATACAAGCAAAGCAGTACACCTTTATGAACTCTGGAACCTCTCCACTGATAATTGTCATAATGAACAAACCAACAAAATATGTTAATAATACAAAACACTTCGATTATTAGTCTAGCCTCCAAAACAAGATAGGTTCCCTAAGAAATTACAGTCTACTTTATAGGCCTCAATTAGATTGACAAGAATGTAGGGAATAGTTGGTATTTTTTCAAAAACATAGTAGACAAGCTTGATTTGATAACTGCTATAGATCCAGTGTCAAGCAATTTGTTTTATTTATTGGATATCTACCTATTTACTGAAAAAAAATAGCCGGTACCGTATATTGGCTTTAAACCTTCACCAATAATTATCGTCAGAATGATGACTTCATGAGGCTCCACCCACTTTCCGCCTCGTTATAATGCAGGATAACACTGAAGGCTACCATGGGCATTGTGGATTAGAAAATTTAACTTCTGCTATAAAACTAATTTCTCGAGTAGTTGTAAGAAGTGTTAAATGATCCTCAAGGATCCCAGCAGTTGGCTTAAACGTTTAATTCATGTATATTACTGCTATACTGTTTCGGCACTACTGCTACAGTAGTATTACTACGCTATCACTGATACCCCACCCACATCTATGTATCGTTTCGCCATTCATAAAGTCTTTGGGTTTCAGAGCCGATGGAATTTCTGTCTGGTGGATGGGCGGGGCAACATTTCGTCAAAAGGTGTGGTTACCTTGCTTACGTAATGAAATGTTTTTTCGACTCTTTGGCTCGTAATTCATTGGCCATGGCATCGGCTAGAGCATTTTTTACTCTATTAAAATTAAAACTATCGGGTTTAGGTTATTGATAATGCTGAAAAAATTTGTGTGTGGTTGTAAAATATACATATGTCAACTTTCAGCTACATCCGATGCTTTGACAAGGAGCAAAGTCCAAAAACCGTGTTACAGAGACCCTGAATCTCATAGTAGTATTTTTATTTCACAAGGTGTTTTTTAATATTTCAAGTGCACTTAAATCTGTAAAAATATAACGATACCTTTCCACAAACTGCAGCTTCTAAATTCACCAACAACACTTGATAGGCCTATTACCAAAACACTGAAAATGAGCACTGTTAAACACTAAGCACTCCCACAAGCTAAGCACTTTATTAAGCTAGGAATGGTGAAACAATTTCTTTTCAAAGGAGAATTTATTCAAGTGTTCCTTTTTTTTCTTAGGGAGTGCTTATCCTGTCTAGGTCAGGAGAACATGCCCAACTGACATTTTCATAAATGTTGTTTCGTCTCATTTTTTTCTTCTGCAAACTTTGCCAAAAGGAAGTGGAATTAGAAGAGAAAAACCGATCTTGGCTATGTAAGAATTGACAAACCTGCTTCTTGAAGAAAATAAGGCGTATTCGACCTCAAGCTTGCTCGGGAAGTGTGCAAGATTTTCCCCTCACGCATAAGTTGCCAACATTGTATTCCTAACTTAACGTGAAGCAGTCTTAGTAATTGATACTCATAACTAGCATTACTCATACTAACAAAATGGATCAACTAAAAAGGACGCAAATTAAACACGTTCATGTATTCTCAGTTATAAGCGGTAACGCAAAATAATTGAACAGAATCATAGTCTCGAAATTCAGTACACCAAATAAATTCAAATATGCTGAAATCTACGGGACATTGGCCCATTGTTTCACAAACGAAAATTAAGAAAATACACTATGTTTTCTTAGAAATAATTTTTCAGCACTATTTAACATGCACATTATCTATTTTTTACACTTTCATTCTAATAAATGTATCATAAATATCCTATCCTAAAATTCCTGTACCTTTAACTCAACGCAAAACACCTTTTTCAGTCGTTTTTAGGCTCTTCCATACACCTTTCCTAACTCCATAACAACAACAACAACAAAGTAGTTTGTAGGCTTACTCCCCGAGAAAGCGAAAAACACAAAAGCCACGAAAACAGAGAACGGTAGGAAATTCCGCAGTTTGACAGCAAAAAGAAAGAATCCGGTCTTCCTGAGTTGGGGAAGAATTCTCCCCTTGAGGTCAATACAAAAATGGCTTAAAAAAAAAAAAAAAAAAAAAATGCGAAAAGATGAGACGCGTCTTCCACTATTTGGGATCAATGTGGTCATCGATCAAACAAACTGCCTCAGAATCAGGTTCATCAAGAGATACTAAAGAAAAAAACCTAATGCTTCAGATAGAGACGAGTGCGTTCAGCTGGAGAACAGATATCTACGGCATCTAGTCATTACGCCGTATTTTAAAGTCAAGTTTAGCACGAAAATCTGAACAATACCAACTCTCAGAGTCTAGTTAGAAGCAATCTAAACACGCCAACCCCTGCGTGAAAATTAAAGTTACCTCACTGAGTGATTGCATCTCTATAAAAAGTAGAGAGCAACAGGTATTTCCTGTTGAAAGACAGAGTAAATAAAATTTTGTTAGGTTAAAAATCTTCAGACCACCTGTTTTACAATACAGAAGAAATGGAATAAAAACAGAGTAAAAAGGAAGAATGGGCGAATCCAATTCGTTAATTGGCAAGGACATACATATTGATGCATTCTGAATGCATACGTAGGCTCCTCTTAATTGGCTCATGTTTGTGGGTGGGGTCTGGATATTTCATAAAGCTGGATTGCATCGCAAATGTACAAAGAGTACAAAAGATGAAACCTTCAATTCATAAAAGGTTTTAGAAATTCTTGGACATGGCTTTTAAAATACATTTGCAACTAAGAAATGTGATGAATGTTATATGTTTTTTTCAGCGATAAACTCGACTGTTTTCCTTAGACAGACAGACAGACAGGACAGACAGACAGACAGAGCAGACAGACAGACAGACAGATACAGACAGACAGACAGAGTATTGTCTGAATTATTTAAACGCGCCATTTAACTTTTTCGTGATATTTTCTTACTAAGTAAGAAATTAAATTTATCATCACGTAGGAACATCAATTGTTAAAACCGAAGTAATTTAAAATGACTGGTCGAAAATCATATACTATACCAGGCTTAACATAAACTTTAACTATTAATGAAACCATGTTTAATCGAACATTTACGAAACAATTCGAATTTCTTATTTAAAATATTCTTCGAAAAGTATAGAGTAAATAGAATGATTTATGTTGCCTCAAATTCCTTTTTTTTTTTGATCCGTTTATATCCTGGTGACAATTAAAACAAAACCATAAAAATAACTCGGCCTTATACCTCGTTTGATGATGATCAAATACCATAGATTTTCCCAGCCAATCCAGAAAATGGAAAAACACCGTTCATTGACGATTAATACGTTTGCATCCTTACGTAAAATATCGAACCATTATGATTGACCTTATGACATATAAGAAGGTGAACGGACACTCGCAATAAATGAGTGGAGGTATGCATAAAACAGAAGGAAATAGAATTTACCGCCTATTAACTGCTTTACTAAACAGAAACGCCAAGGTGGTGGTGGATGGGTATTGAATGTAATATTGCAGGCTACCTGACGCTTTTCAAATTACAAATACGTAAATTTTTTTTATAAAAACTAATAATGACAGTAATGGAGACCGTGCTGTTGATCATCCATTGCCTGTATTTCGACTGTCCAACATGTATGGCTTAGAAACACGACGATTGCGAGGACAACTAATAGAAATATTCAAAATATTGCAAGGCATAACAAAAGTACGTAGACAGTAACCTATTTACATTAAACGAAAACCAGACAAGAAATAATGGATGGAAACTAGAACTGAAGATACAACACATCCCACTGCGGGAAGTTCTTTACATACAAGATATGTGACACGTAGAATAAACTGCCACCAGAAGTTGTAGACAGCAACAGTATGGAAGAGTTTAAAACAAAGCTAGAGAAAATCATTAGAACACTGTGAATGAACAGTAAAACGTGCTCTTAGAGATAAGTGAGCACACGATGTCTCCTCGTATGGACTAATAATAAGTCTTTGACACATTCTAATCCTTGTAACTCCTTGTAACCTCTCTCTCTCTCTCTCTCTCTCTCTCTCTCTCTCTCTCTCTCTCTCTCTAAGGAGACAGGAATTTTAGGTAAAGATATGCAAAATCTGTCAGAAATTATGGGCTAGTTACTTAACGTGTTGGTGGAAAGGAATAAATAAATTCAAATATACATAGATAGGTGAGAATATATATAAGGATTACAAGAATGAACACCAAAGGAACAAAATTAAAAACTTGAACAGAGCTATACTTTCTCCTTCAATTGCCGTCTCCGAATTCAAAATGAATACATCAAATTCCTACAGGAGATGCTGTCCCCATTAAGCCAGTTCATTAATGGCCTTAGGTATATCAGTTTTAAGAGAATGATATGATCGGCCAGGAGGTCAGTCAGTGGAATGCAAAGGCTGGTCATATCCGCCCACCCCCCGGCCCCCCCACCCCCCCGGACAAAATTTCGTCGTTTACGAAAGCTAACACAAATGAGATTTATGGATACGCTTTAGTTTGTGGAAGGTTTCCTGCTCTCCAGAGGCCCCTTATATATATTATATATATATTATATATATATATATATATATATATATATATATATATATAATATTATATATATATATACGGTAGATAGATACATATATATATAAAGGAATTCACTACATTCAGGAGAACACCACGTCCACACTCAGTATATCCTTAACACTCGGTTCACTGAGAAGAAATAAATGAATTCTATATCAGAGCTCATTGTATGGTTGTTATGAAATGAAATTTTACTGGTGGAAAGGTTCTCATTAAATGTAAAGTTTTAGTGTATATTGTTTACCAACGATGGCTTGGTTAACTATATAGTATTATGTTTGAGAGAGAGAGAGAGAGAGAGAGAGAGAGAGAGAGAGAGAGAGAGAAAGTTGTGTGAAATTAAGATTTTCTTTTCCTCTTTGAAAGGCTAATGTTTATTAAGACAATCTTAATTTTTACTTCATTACTTTCAGACTTTTCCTAAAATGATAACTCCCCCTCCACCCCCCTCTCAAAATCAAAAGAAAAAAATATTAAAGCTATTTTACCCCAAATCCCAATTATACATCTTTAAGACTTGCACGACATCTTAAACCTTTCAAAAAAGCTAAAATGTCGACTTGATAATGTGTATCGCTCCAATAATCATTAAACAATGCAAAACCCATTCTACCCCAAACAATATTACACATCAAATGAACTTGCACTGCATCTGAAACATATCTAGATATTGACCCAAATGTATAAGATATTGCCTTAAAGCACAGCTGCTAGACCAAAGCTCATCTAGGGTGTAATAGTAGGTGTTACACTCAGCAAATTAACCAGGAATAATTTGTGCGGTTTACCCCTCATCGGGAGAATTGGAGTCAATATCCTTAAACTCTAGTAAATAGAAAAAGTTAAATGGAAATATTCCAAACGCTTCTCAATTAAAATGAGATACAAGATATCAATTACACTTTCATTTGTACTGAATGACAGATAAATTTGAGATATATATTTGAGGTTTCTTGGTTATGATCAGGTACGTGCTTAGCGGTTGATAAATTTGAACTGTATATGATACACAAACAAGCAACGTAAACACAGTGACACCTTGTCTACTCGTATTATTGTTAGGTAGGTTCAAAGAAAAAGTTAAAGCTTTTATTTACCATAAATGAACCTTGAGAGAGACTACAACTAGAATATTATTATTATTATTATTATTATTATTATTATTATTATTATTATTATTATTATTTATTGCTATTATTATTATTATTATTATTATTATTATTATTATTATTCAGAAGATAAAGCCTATTCACATGGAACAAGCCTACAGAGGTCATAACTTGAAATTCAAGCTTCCAAAGAATATGGTGTTCATTAGGAAGAAGGAAGAGGAGGTAAAGGGAAATACAGAAAAAAGAAGTCCCACTTATTAAAATAGGAACAAGAAATTAACAAATAGATAAAACTCCATTAAAATGTAAGGAGAATTGTATCAGTGTAATAATGCAATGCATCTTCGCCTGAACTTCTGATCTTCCTACTGCACGACATCCTCTGGGAGGCTGTTCAACAGTCCAACGGTGTGAGGAATAAAGGTCCCCTGGAACTGAGAAGTTCGACAGCGAGGAGGCACATTTACTGCATATTGGTGCTGTTGTTCAGCGAATCTGGTTGCTCTCGGCAGAGAAAGGGGGTCGGAGATCAATTGTGAATTTGAAAGATTCCTGTTGAAATACGACTTATGAAAAAGTGACAAACAAGAAATCCTCCGTCGGTGGTCCAAGTCATAACTGCTGCTATTAGGAAACGCAAATTTACCATCACGAGCCACTTTACCTAAAAGAGACAAATCTCTGACAGAAGAAGACATCCACTCTGTTAGAAGAATTAAAGCTTTAAACTCGTTCAGCAAAGTTCCATCCATCTGAAAGGGAGGCAGGGGTGGGAAATCTGTATGAAATCTAACCGATAGTGTTTTCGTTTTACTGGAGTTCGGCCCATTCCACCGCGACTACGCCATGTCCCGATTGAGGCTATGAGCAGCTTCATTTGCCAAAAGCGGAGACTTGACTACATCCTAAAGTGTTCATCATCGACATGCTGAACTATCTTGTTTTCCAGCTAACGGCCGTGTCACTTGTAGCCACTAAAAATAACAGCGGGCCAAGACCACTGCCCTGCCAAACTCCAGACGCAGTCTTTAAATTATTCAATTTTTTATACTTTTGGCGAAAATCCATACAACGTTAAGAATAAGACTGCGGGAGGGTTTAGTGTTCACACATTGACAAATCAGTAATGATGGCGTTCAAAACCAGGATGTTTTATGTATCTGTAATGACCAAAGCGTTTGTGAAAACGGTTCCAGGTCA
The DNA here is from genome assembly GCF_015104395.2 of Macrobrachium nipponense. NCBI lineage: Eukaryota > Metazoa > Arthropoda > Malacostraca > Decapoda > Palaemonidae > Macrobrachium > Macrobrachium nipponense. Next base: position 29,169,880 of record NC_087201.1, on the reverse strand, counting down.
TTTGATTAAGGACGTAAAAGTCAGATCTATTCGATAAGAGATCTGAATGTGTGTGAAATTCTAATATGCAGAGTTATTGGAGACAAAAAGAAGTGACAATGGGAAGTGAAACGGATTTACTTCTCAATAATGAATTATCACTATCATTAAGCTGCAAGTACAGTTCCCCAGGTAGAGATATGGCATATTCTTCGGTTAAACATACAAGCTGCAAAGAAGAGTTAAATATGAATAAGAATTTGTATCGGTTTTTAACTAAATGTCACATCAATATAGCAATTAAATGGCGACATATTTCACAAATTAAGAAAAGGTCTTAAGTGTTAACATTTTGTTAACAAAAGTAGATCAGATACATATCGATGGGTGACCGCCTTTTCCACACCATTAAACTGTGATGCTTCATCGTCTTTTCACAGTAGACAGCCGCCTAATGATGAAAGGCACTTGCACTATTGTGTTCAACACTATCGCACTTCCAACATTTGCCTCTGGGCCCATGATCCTCTCCGCCAAACGTACACCCAGTCCCCCACCCCACCCCCGCCGCCGCACAACCACCACCTCGCCCCCCCCCCCCCCCCCCCCCCCCAACACTAAACAAAACATGGAGCCAGAGCGTTTTCCTCACTCAGAATTTCGTAGCATCGAGATCCAGTAATTGTTTAGCGAGAGATCTATAGAGGCAGAAAAGGGTAATGTATCATCGTTAAGGAATGGGTGTTTACACAAACTTAGGCTTTGCGATTTTTTACTTCAGTAGATTTATCGTCATATGGCCATGCTGTTTGTAAATACACAGCTGGAGAAGTGAATCGTGTTTGTTCCATAATTTCCATTTCCTCGCTTTCATTCTATAATGTCCTCATACTCGAGATTTGTACATCTTTAACGTATTTTCTTTCCATATTTTTCTCATTATCACAGATCCTGATAGGAGAGTCAGTTAGGATTAGTGTAAATATGAAAGAGAGAGAGAAACGAGACAGAGAAAGAGAGAGAGAGAGAATTAGTCACAGGAAGAGTCTTGAACAGCAGCCATAACACGCGCCAAGTTCTAATCTAAGCGCAGTCATTAAAAACTGCCTACCTGTATCACATGTGGCCTAACCTTTCAACTTTAGCCGGAACTTGAAGACTTCCGGTGACATCACCAGCTCCACCCTCAAGAGGAGGGATTAACAATAGTCACACCCAAGGGGCGCAGTGATTAGATGACATCAACGAATCACCACAAGTACCAGGTGGGAACAGAAACAAAGTACCGCCTTGAAGGTGGACCTCGAAGACTCTGCAAGCAGAACAGGAGTCAGAAAAAGGGAATTAGAGGGAGAACAGCACGCTCCGCCGTCCCAGAAAGAAGTCAGATTCCCAGAGCTGTGGCAGTCAAGAGAAACTTCATTTTTCAATTCACAGTCCTGTTTGTTAAATTTATAATTGTTACTGTAACGTTCTAGTGTGAAGGAAGGAAGAAACTTGTACTGCGTCTCATTTAAACAATCCTGAGAGACTATACCGCTAATGATAAATAAAGCAAGGAACGATAAAGGATCTATAAATAAACAATACCAAATAAAGAAGGATGATCAAACAAAATCTTTACATATACACCTTTCCTGCGTGTTAAGTACAAGCCCGTTGACGATGACCATAAAAGCGTAAACAAAAGACTATAAATATCATAAAGATAATGGCCAAAAGAAATATTAGTCCTAGATAAACGACCACCGAACTATGTTGGGGGTCACTGTCTGGGGAAAACCCTATAAATATAAAGCTATTGACCCCCAAGAAATATTATTCCTAGATAAATGACTCCTGAACTTTCCTAGATAGTGGGGGTCACTATCTAGGAAAGCTCCGTGTTTTTCGTCAGAGTTGCCTTTCGTTGAACTTAGAATTCATTTCTTACAGGGAGACATTTGGTATGTATCCATGAAAAGTATAATTATTTCTTTAGTTACAAAGTCCAGAGAGACATGCAGTGAAATGCTTTTTTCTCGGAAAACAAGAAGAAAATGAAGAGGAAGAGAAAAAGGCGGAGCTTAATCATGACAGGCGAGACCTTACTGAAAGAAGGAACGGATCTTTCCTAGGCAGTGACCGTAAGGGTTTTAACCCAGTACCTATACAAACCCGTTGGGGATGCTCGTAGAAAGGTAAACAAAAGATAATGACCCCCAAGAAATATTATTCCTAGATAATGACCCACGAAAACCCTTGGGGTCACTGTCTAGGAAGGATTAGAGGGAATGTTGTAAGATTTAAGAAAACTGAAGAGAGAGCGGCGCTTTGAGTGGTTGCACTGGAGAAGAAAGGACATCAAACCAATTAATCTCATGATTAGCGAAATCCACAGATCATTCTTTTCTTCTTCTTAGTCCTCTCTTGAATTTAATCCAGAGTACATCCAATAGAACTTTAGAACAAGACAAAAGAATTATTATCATAGCAAAAATTGCCACCACATGATGCCCAACCACCATTTGCGATTGACCCTGGCGGTTGCGACACCAGGCAACTTGCTTGGCGGATCAGCAAAAACTAAAAACAATGTTACATTCATCTTTTTTCTAATGTTTGTATTTGGTTCTACTGCACCTGTACTGGTAGGTTCTCATCTTTCCAAGATTGTCATTGTTACAGAATGTTTAAAAGATAAAGCAAGTAAAAAATGTGCTGATGTTTCTTCAGTGCAATTGAGTTTTCTGTACAACGTATATAATGCTGTATAAAACCATCAGCAATGACCGGCAGCTCTCCAGTTGCTCACCAGATGCGGTAGAATGAGGGCGCGTCCAGAAAGCGCTGCCAGATGCACGATCCATCGCTAACTTTAATCTTAAATAAAATAAAAACTACTATGGCTACAGGGTTGCAATTTGGAAAGTTTGATGATTGGAGGGTGGATGATCAAAATGCCAATTTGCAGCCGTCTATCCTCAGTAGTTTTTTTTAGATCTGAGGGCTGACGGATGGACAGGCACAGCCGGCACAATAGTTTCCTTTCACAGAAAACTAAAATTGCGATATCCCAAATCTGCCCCCAGATATTTCATAAAACTAAATCATCGGTAAAAATAAACGTACAGCGTTACAGTTGTATCAACAATTCCAAAGCGTTCTCTAGTTGTTGCTTGTCCATTTTTCTTGAAACTGACGGTCGATGGATTGTTATTCCTTCACGCTGCGACTCTTACAGTAAAGCGATGCAAAGCAACGTCTAACTTCGAATACCTTTGCTCTCCTCTTCCCCTGTTCTCCTTACTCTCGAGGATTTGAGAATGACACGAACGAGAACCCGGACATCTGATGCCGGACTTGTGTGAAGCAGCCGTAATGTATTTACTCCCTTTCAGACCCTTTCTGACCAGATACCTTTTCCTCTATCATTCACCCGTAATTTGATCTTCGCCTGCGTTGTCCAAATGGTGCCCCACCACTGTCGTGTTATTATTATCATCTCCGTGGTCCTTTTTGTCTGCTGCCAGGAGTGAGGGAGGGTAGGGGGGAGGGGGCTGGTGGGTAAAAATACGCCTTTCCACAATAAACTTTCAGAGAATAACAATAACTCTGGCGTCTATGGAAATTTGATTTCTGGTTTCCCTCTTTTATTGTTCTTTTTAGAAAAGGTTCTGTTTGGACCGAACCTAAGACTCCTTGAGTTTGCTTCTGTCGACTATTTGCAAATTCAAGTCGTTCATTTTTTTTTTTATCCCCCAGCCTACATCTTTCTTCGTGATTTATTGATACGCCGATGCTTTCATTTCCAAGTCATCAGTAGCTTCCTTATGAAAAAGATCTCCCAACCTGAAAAACAACTAAAGTTTTCTTGTACATTTATCTTCTTTTCCATTCTGCATTGACAAATTCGGATCTCTTGAAAGTTACGTGTTAGTAAAAGAAATTTCTAAAAAAAAAAAAAATTCCATATATCGCTTTGGGTTTTGGTTTAGGAGAGAATTAATACGTCACTATGCGACTGTACAGATTGAGTTATTCTTATTAACCGTTACAGTAATGTTCTAAGTGGATATACTGTTACCGAACAACTTTAACTTAATGATCGTTAACATTAAGTGACGTCGAAGGGGAATTACTTAAAACCAATATTCTGCCATTTACACCTTATAGTCTGTACCAGGTCCTTCAAGTGTATTATTAATTCATAAACAAAAATGTCCTTTCCTTTCTCCCTTTCGTTTATGGAAGGTACCAAACTTTCGTATGAACGTATCTCCCCTCAGGTTTTATTGCTACTCTTGAGATAATGAGTTACAAAAACAAGTGCCAGTCACTCCGCAGCGCCACCTGGAACCACGACACTCGCTGTCACTCTTGATGGACGATTGCCTAAATGAAGGCCTCTTAGAACTGAAGTTGCCCCCCATTGACGACACTCGCCTCAATGCTCGTCGTGTTTGTTGCTGGAGGATTATACTAGAGTTTTGCCACCTGTGCCCTTTTGTTAAATGGGTTTACCTGCATGTGAGAGATGACTCCTACTTTATTTTTTCCAGTCTCTTTCCACTCAGAAACTTACTGAAAACATTTGATGTTTAGAAGGTCAGTAAAATGGACAACCCATCATTGATGATGCAGCAACAATAACGGTAAAAAAATTGATTTTTGGAAGGTCGGTGAGATGGGCAACCCAGTATTGCTGATCCAACAACAATAAAGCAAAAAAAAATTATTTTTAGAAGGCAAGTAAAATGAGTAACCCAGTATTGCTGATCCAGCAACAATAAAGAAATAAAATTGATTTTTTAGAAGGCCAGTAAAATGGGTAACCCAGTATTGGTGATCCAGCAACAATAACGAAAAAAATTGATTTTTAGAATGTCAGTAAAATAGGCAACCCAGTATTGCTGATCCAGCAACAAAAAAGAAAAAAAAATTATTTTTAGAAGGCAAGTAAAATGAGTAACCCAGTATTGCTCATCCAGCAACAATAAAGAAATAAAATTGATTTTTTAGAAGGCCAGTAAAATGGGCAACCCAGTATTGCTGATCCAGCTACAAAAAAGATAAAAAATTATTTTTAGAAGGTTAGTAAAATGGGTAACCCAGTATTGTTGATCCAGCAACAATAAAGAAAAAAATTACTTTTAGAAGGTCAATAAAATGGGCAACCAAGCACTGCTATTCCAACAACAAAAAGACAAAAAAGAATTTATTTTCAGATCAGTAAAATGGGCAATCCAGTATTGCTATTCCAGCAACAAAGAAAAAAAATGTTGATTTCTAGAACGTCAGTGAAATAGGCAACCCAATATGGCTAATCAAGCAAAAGTCAAGAAAATACAAAAACTGCATAAAAAAAAAAAATTATAGAAATCATAGCAAAACGAAAACGGGACGAAATCAAAAGCTTCAGCAGTAGAAAACGTTGTTAAATTAAATTAGCTGTGGATTTCTGATCACCATAAACTGCATACAGGACGGGAAAGCTTAGCAGGCACACGAAATAATGAAATATAATTCTTCAGTCATTGAAAAATTATGGACGAAAATGATTCAGCCTTCATACCAGTGCAGATTTAGGTAATGAGTTAAACTATGCGTACAATATTTCTCTCTCTCTCTCTCTCTCTCTCTCTCTCTCTCTCTCTCTCTCTCTCCTTGCCTTCCATTAGCGTTTTCACTTCATTCCTTCCT
>NC_087201.1:29136719-29161719 GCF_015104395.2 Macrobrachium nipponense | reverse complement strand
TCGACACCTGATACTGTTATCCTTGTTTTATTTTCTAGAATGAAACAGGTTTATCTAAATATCAAAGGTTACATTTTTTCTTCACAGCAGGTTTTTGCTTCAATCTGTCTACACCGTTGGCAATATTTAAAAGATCCAGGAACCTATGCCAGTCTGTTTGGTGAATGAAAATAAATGAAAGTGAGGTTATGTTGAAAGTTTACTATAGAATTAGTCATACCTAATGGAGACTGAATTAAGGGATAAGGACCGAGATATCTATGCTGCCCCGCCTAATGATAAATATGCTCCTTGGACCGTATTCCGGAACCGTAACTGAGTACCGAGGCTTCCCTGAAAAAGCAGGACGCCAAGTATAAAAACTAACTATAGAATCTTCTTGCTAATGATTTTATTATGTTTCCACACTCAAATCACTAATATTCTCTCTTGAGCCTAACCTAACCTAACTTAACCTAACCCAAATTACCGGTATAACTTCTTAGACCTAACCCAACTCTTAGACCTAACCTAACTTAACCCTAATTGCCAGTATAACTTCTTAGACCTACCCTAACCCTTAGACCTAACCCAAATTACCAATATAATTTTTTTGACCTAACCTAACCCTTAGACCTAACCTAACCTAACCCAAATTACCAGTATATCTTCTTAGACCTAACTTCACCCTTAGACCTAACCCAAATTACCAGTATATCTTCTTAGACTTAACCTAACCTAATCTAGGGGCATGGCAAAAAAAACCGGGCCTTGTGCAATACTAGTATACAACTCGGGAATTTGCACCCTGGACTGAGTATGGGTGTGGGAACTGGTACTGAATGTCAGGTAATGGGAACTCCATCTCGAACTGGGAACTATGTTGCTGCTGTTGCCCAACTTACAAGGATAGAAATGGATATCATCCACCAATATGCCAGATACATGATACCTTTCCCCCATAGGAGAATGAAAGTGAGTGCTGTAACAATGTTCACTAAACTGGGTTCTGTGTTGGTAACTTCCAGGAAACTGGAAGTGGGTGCTGTTAACCACTCATTGGAGACCTATACGTCATGATTTGGGTACCTTACACTGATGCCCCACTAAAGAGATTTAAATTGGATGCAGGGCACCATTGAATCTGACCACTATCCAGTATATATATATATATATATATATATATATATATATATATATATATATATATATATATATATATATATATATATATATATATATATACATATATATATATATATATATATATATATATATATATATATATATATATATATATATATATATATTATATATACTGGATACTTAATACATGAAACCAGTCTGTATGTAGTATGCTCAACAAAGACACGTACTCGTCCGAAACAGACCCGAGCGTGTAAGATTGACAGGTTTATGTGAAAAGAAAACGGAGACTTCGAGTCTCTTTATCTGAGGTGATGACAAGATGTGGAAACAATTTCTAGCTTGGAACGGACAAAGTTAATCTCTCTCTTTTTTACATTCTACGTTAGATTAACTTTTTAATTTATGTTATGCGAAATCTGAACATACCTTTTTAGACTTCCTATAACTCTAAGCTAAATAAGGAATCTGAAAATGTTGCAAAACTCTTTTATATTACACACAGTCAAAGAGAAGATATATGCATTCTGAAAATAGCAGCATATAAAATATATATATATATTATATATATATATATATATATATATATATATATATATATATATATATACATACATATATATATATATATATATATATATATACAGTATATATATATATATATATATATATATATATATATATATATATATATATATATATATATATATATATATATATATATATATTATACGCTGCTATTTTCAGAACGCATATATCTTCTCTTTGACTGTATGTAATATAAAAGAGTTTTGCAACATTTTCAGATTCCTTATTTAGCTTAGAGTTATAGGAAGTCTAAAAAGGTATGTTCAGATTTCGCATAACATAAATTAAAAAGTTAATCTAACGTAGAATGTAAAAAGAGAGAGAGATTAACTTTGTCTGTTCCAAGCTAGAAATTGTTTCCACATCTTGTCATCACCTCAGATAAAGAGACCTCGAAGTCTCCGTTTCTTTTCGGGTCTGTTTCGGACGAGTACGTGTCTTTGTTGAGCATACTACATACATGACTAGTTTCATACGTGTATGTGTTTGCCAAGACCATGTGCAGATTTCACAATTTTTCTGTAAAGTTACGTCATATTAGAAGCTTCTAGAAAGATTGCACCATCTTTTGCATGCCCAAAACGTTTTGAGCAAAATCCACCGTTTTCAGCTTCCATACGAAAAGAAAGCATTCATTACAGACTTTGAATCCCTGGCGTTCAGAGGTCACTTACTTTCTCTCTCTCTCTCTCTCTCTCTCTCTCCTCCCTTCCATTCTTGATATTAACGTAATGCAAAGATTTTATACTTACTGAATGGTCACTGGTAAATTTTAGATTTTGTCTTTCTTGGAGTTATTTAATATTATTTAGTGCTTTTTGTGGAATCTGAACAAATATTGTACAAGTGTGTAACGGCGCCTTTTCTTTTTTGAGAATTGGTTAAATTTTTTGAAAGAGCTGCAGCAGAAAGACAATTGGTACCAAGGTAATGTTAATGAAAGTTTATTAGTTGCAAGTAGTAGTTACAGTGGTTTCATGAAACAAGTTTAAATTTTTATGCATTGCAAATTTTTTTGTTTTGTGTTTGTTTCATTTGAAGAAATTTTTTGTGCATTTATCCATTTTCTTATTAAAGTGACTTTTTTGTGCATTTATCAATTTTTTATTGAATTGTGTGTTTTTTTATTTCATGTTCTGTGTGATTAGTGTTTTTTACAATTTTGGTATTTTCCATATCTTCTGTGATGTGTTTTCATTTACATTCACAATTTAATTGCCTTAGTTGTTTTCATTAATTAATTGTTGCACATTTAGTTGAATTTAACACTTGTGATTTAATTTGCATTAACATAGAATTCTTTTCAAGTTTTAGTATTGTTTAGCACTTGAGAATAAATTTCCAATTTTTAGTTATTACCTAACACTTTTGAATTTGATTGAATTAATGTTCTTGAATTTTGTGATAAATTAATTTTGATTTGATTATACTTAATTAATTCAAGAATTAATTAAATTTTCCTGATATTGTGAATTTCACTTAGAAATTTTGAGTTTAATAATAAATTTTTGTATTTAAAATTTTGTATTAGTGTTTTCTTTTTCACCGGTATAATTATTCGTTTAGGTAGAAACATAGAGTGGTAATTGAGCTGTTTTCCTTCAATTTACTTGAAGTGAGTTAGAACCAGGGAAGTAATTAGACTTTTGAAATCGAGGAAATACTTAGACTTTTAAAGTTGTTAAATTAATTTAATTACACATAAGATTACCTCACACAGTTGTTTAGAAACTTAGTCTGATTTTTCTGCAATACTGATAAGTTGTTTAAGGGATCACTGTCGCCTATAGAGTATTCAGTCGTTTAGTACCTGTGATGAAGGTTCAGGTGTCTGGCTGTTGTGAGATAACAATTAATGAATGGTAAGTGTAGTAACCATACTTTGCACTTCGTCACCATATATATATATATATATATATATTATATATATATATATATATATATATATATATATATATATATATATATATATATATATATATATATATATTATATAGATATACGATACACGGGAAATGATAGTCAGGAATCCACTAATCACACAGACATGAAATAAAAAAACACACAATTCAATAAAAAATGGATAAATGCACTAAAATATGACTTTAATAAGAAAATGGATAAATGCACAAAAAAATCACTTCAAATGAAACAAACACAAAACAAAAAAATTTGCAATGCTTCCTGACTAATCATTTCCCGTGGTATTCGCTTTATTTCTGAAGTCCACGTATGCATCTACTGTGATTTTTTGTTTTAAGCATATATATATATATATATATATATATATATATATATATATATATATACTATATAATATATATATATATATATATATATATATATATATATATATATATAGTATATATACGAACATACATGAATAAAACATTACTTGCATGGCTCAACGATCAAGACTTTTAAAGTATTTATTTCTCTCTTGACTTTTTCCCTTTTTTTGCTGATTTAATTCTTTAACTTACTTTATTTATTTCTTTCCTTATTTATTTGTATCCATGTTCATTAACAAAAACAATCCATCTTATTACTTAAGGAAGTCTGAAGCAAGTTAAGCCGACATGATTTCTCGAAAAATAGCAAGCGTCTTCTCTATATGATCAGTATCTAAGAGACAGTGTCCCATTATTTGTTTACAGTTTTTTCTTCTTTACTGACTGGCCAGGTCGGAGCCATGCTTTGGAAATGCCATTAATTACGATTCACTCCAGATGTTCTCGAACCTAGACGAATTCTCAATTGATTCTGTGTATTATTGAAGCTATAATGCATGCAGAAATGATTCCACTTTTACCAGCGTCTTAAAAAATCAGCAAACTTTTCCCGACTCACAGAGTAAGATGAGGAAAAATCAGTAAATTGTCTTACAAGTTTATACCGCAGTCTTCAAGTAGACAATGAACAGAGCGGCTGCTCGCCTATGTAACGTTAAACCCTTTCTCCCGCGATTGCTTATAGCTTTTAGCATGCTATGGAAACCATTGCTTCTCCAATTCAGTCTTTCATATTTTAGAAATATGGTCCTAATTACTGTTATTCCGCTAGCATAATTTCAAACATCTTATTGGTTGTTCAGCTTCTTCATAAAACTATGTTCAGCTGTACTTAACAAGTTTACATCCCAATAGTCTATCTGTGCTTTCTGTTTATGTGTGGATGCTTTCAAACTCCTTTCAAAATCCTAATTGAATTATCCAGGATGGCTACCTCAAATATTCATGCTGTTATATGAGCGCCAACTGTTATAAGGATTTAGACTTTATCTACTTTTATTTCAAGGCCCACAATATAATTCTTCAATTTTGAAATATACTCTTCAATACTTTTGGAGACTTTTTTTGTTCCCAAGTGCCTCTAAAATTAATCTATTCCGTAAACTTCTTCACTACATAAAATATTCGTTCAGCAAATTATTTTTTCAAAATTCCTTCTATTTCATCCAAGTAAATGCTCCTACCTTTCTACCTCAGTATCTCTGGTTCTTTAGCAATATTCATCATTATCATAAACTCATTTCTATAACTTATCTGGCCTTTTCCGTGGTATACATAATGGGGTTGATTTTATAAGAATTACGTGAAAGTATTACCTGTACTATAATAGATTCACATCACCCGTGCATCTGATGCCTAGGCCCGTCCCTTACGACGCTCATGATTGGCTGTTGAGAAGCCAATCACAGGGTTGGAAACTCTCAGTCTCTCTCGACAGTTCACATAAGCAGGATGTATGTTCCACCTCATCCCTCAGGAGAGGTGGAACATGCATCCTGCCTATGTGAACTCGTTCGAGAGACTTAGAGTTTCCAGCCCTGTGATTGGCTTATCAACAGCCAATCAGGAGTGTCGTAAGGGGACGGGCCTAGACATCAGATGCAAGGGTGATGTGAATCTGCGGTAGCAATTAAAACCTGCATTTCTGTTACTGACTTGGATTCCTCCAACGCGACTCGATGCCATTCTGCATGACAATGATATGACGAAATAACCAAAAGAAGCCGAGGGCAATATTAAGCGAGCGTCTGTGCCGGCGGTTCGCGTGACAGAAGCATCCATTTTTGGAAGAGACGGCATGAGGAGGGAGAAGTCGCCCTTGGTAAATTAGAAAAGGACCATCATTAATCTTGATGCCGTTAGCGGCGCGAAGTCAAATAAATGTTATGGGCTGGGGGGTGCGGGTTGGGGGGAAATGTTCTCTCCTTTTATTTCTTGCCACACTTCGAAGCTGGGCTATTTTTACTCTCTCTCTCTCTCTCTCTCTCTCTCTCTCTCTCTCTCTCTCCGGGCGTTAAGTAATGGGGGCTCGCGAAGCTATAGTGTTACTACTCTTCAGAGCAGATAACGAGAAAAGTCATCATTGCTTTCCCTTCTTGGAATAGTCGGAGAGATTATACTTTACTTTGTCTCTCTCTCTCTCTCTCTCTCTCTCTTCTCTCTCTCTCTCTCTCTCTCTCTATATATATATATATATATATATATATATATATATATATATATATATATATATAGTATATATATATATATATATATAGTATATATATATATATATGTGTGTGTGTGTGTGTGTGTGTTTATGTATATAGTATATACATATAAATGAATACATTAAAGTGGAATTTAATTATTAAAGTCTGACCCCCTGAACAAGTTTAGCACGTACCCCCTTAAATCTCACTGTGTCCGATTACCCACACCATTCTTAATAGTCAAATAAGTCTTAGAGAACACATTCTCTTATATGGCGACATTGAACCTATCTGAAATAAAGAGACCATACTTATTACACCACTTCACACATGAAAGTTAATCAAAATGAAGGTGAGTGCACCACACTTCTCTTCCTCTTTTCACTTCAAAGGTTAACTTTTCAAAGTCTTATCTTAGTAAGTTACCTTATTCGATGGCCCTTCTCAAACCTCTTCCAGGTGTGTTCTTCACACTGTCACAAGTAATCAAGGAGTGTCCTCTCTTCTTCTCGTCACCTATCATCAAGCCCATATATCATATGCTACAAACACACATGCAGACACGCCCTGCGGGCACCTAGCAACCATGGGTGCCGCATGTCCCAAGCATGTGATTTCCGGGGGCACACCAACCTCAGATTGCAATGGTCATCATTCCTGGCTGTTTTTCATTTCAGCATTCTTCAAGGAGCCTACCACTTGTCACTAAGCGGCTTGTCTCTAACCAGAAAAAGCTGAGATTAACAATTCATTACCGCACCCTTTTTAAGATATATATATATAAAGGTGATGCCACGGAGGAAAATTGAAAGGCGAGAAAGCAAAGAACTTTCGATCTAACACGACCCTTTACGTAGGCACAACTGATCATAACAGAGCAAAAAAATATTACAATTAGGCTTAGTATCCAAACTGACATTACAAGATTAGCATAAGGTCCAATTCGCTCTACAGAAACGAAAAAACGCCCGAGGGCAAGATTAGAGATTTAAGGCAGCCACACCTTGGAGGAACACACAGATGGTCACCAGATGATTCAGTTAGAAAACAATACATTTTGAAAAACGAGGATGCATAAATGACTTAGTAGCATCCTGAATGACCTATGTCCATCAGTCGCTTAATTTCATTGATTAAGTTGTGCATTTGTGATTGCAGATTAATTTTTAATGGAGAATATTACCAACAAATATTTGGTATGGCCATGGGTAACCTTTTATCACCTCTCCTTTCAAACCTTTATATGGAATTTTTTTAAGGACAATACCTCCCGAATATCGCACTTGTCCCTTTAAAATGGTTCAAATATGTAGATGACATCTTAGTAGTCTTACCTGTTGGTATCGATGTAAATGATTTAGTGTCTAAATTGAATAATTTAGTGGCATCCATAAAATTCACTGTTGAAATTGAAAACAACAATGTCATCTAATTCCTAAACGTATTAATACATAGAGAATCTTTCTAATGTAAATTCAGTATTTATAAAAAAACACAAATAATTTAACATATGTACATTTTTATTCTGGCCACCATCTTAATATCAAAATTTCAATTTTTCTTCTATGTCCTTAAGTGCTTTGCGTATCACGAGTCCACAATATCTTGGCCAAGAAATAGAATACATAAAAAAGATAGGAAACGATCTCTGCTACCCACCTCATTTAATTGATTTATGTTATCAAAAAGCTCACAAAAAGTTTTATCCTGTTGCTAGTAATGAAAAAGAAACCCCTAAAAGTGTACTTAGCTTGCCTTACTTTCGTGGATTTGAAACCATAAAATCAACATTTAAATCGTTTAATTAATGCTGTGTTCTCTTATGACAATACCATTAAGGATATGCTAATTAAGAATAGTCTCGTAACAAATAATATCATTTACTAAATTCCTTGTAAGGATTGCCCGTCTTTTTGCGTCGATCAGTCAAGTAAAAATTTATGTGTACGTATTAAGCAGCATATGTATTCAGTTAGAACAGCCCAGACTTCAAATGCACTATTTATCCATCTGAGCGAAAAATCTCATTGTATAAATTCGGGTGATACCTTTGTAATTGCTGGGTCTAATGATTACGTTTCAAGAAATTTACTGGAATCAGCAATTATACAAATCACTAATAACAACAACCTAAATCTTAGTCTGGGATTGTACCATTTGGACCCATATATTTGTAAAATGTTTATGAAGGACCTTAAAATAAATGAACTACTAATTAATTAGTCCCTCATGTATAGTTATTATCTCTCTCTCTCTCTCTCTCTCTCTCTCTCTCTCTCTCTCTCTCTCACTCTCTCTCTCATGCTCGCTATATTTATATCCTATTTTCGTCTTTTCACTCATTTTTTGGAACATTTTTGTAAATTTCATGTCAACTAATACAAAATGTATTGTTTTTCGATAAAAATTTGCCTTAGTCTAATTTTTCGGGATGTTACTAAGTCATATATCCCTCCTTGTTTTTCAAAATATATTGTTTTCTGATTGAATCATCTGTTGACCACGTGTGTGTTCCTCCAAGGTGTGGCTGCCTTTAATCTCTAATCTTGCCCTCGGCGTTTTTTCGTTTCTGTAGATTGAATTGGACCTTATCTTGTAAGGTCAGTTTGGATACTAAGCTTACTTGTACTATGTTTTTGCTCTGTTATGATCAGTTGTGCCTAAGTAAAGGGTCGTGTTTTATATATATATATATATATATTATATCATATATATATATATATATCTATATAATATATATATATATATATATATATATATATATATTATATAATATATAGATAGATATAGATAGATAGATAGATAGATAGATAGATAGATAGATAGTTATACGTATATATATATATATATATATATATATATATATATATATATATATATATATATATATATAGAGTGTGTGTGTGTAAGTATACGTCCTTTTTCTTAAGTACGAGTATGTTAAAGAGAGAGAGAGAGAGAATGAGAGCGTTGAAGAAATTGTCGAACAAATTCTGTTTCGATTTCCCTCCGGTTCCATCTTAGGTTCTGTTCCCTTTTGAAAATCGTATTTTTTACCAGGAGTCCACTTAAAAGTTGTGGAAATCACTCTAAACTTAAAAGGATCCCGAGCTATAGCACTCGTTCGGGAAGGATCCTCCCGAACTGTCGTGTTTTGTGAGTTTCAAAATATGTCGCCAGGAAGAACTCTCTCTCTCTCTCTCTCTCTCTCTCTCTCTCTCTCTCTCTCTCTCTCTCTCTCTCTCAAGCAAAGGACATTTTATTTCTCATTTGAAATCAGCCATAACTGACTTGTCCTTTTAATTGTATACCTCCTTCATATGTTTGCTCAATAATTGTGAGCATAACTCGCGGCATTAATAAACAATATTTTCATTTTGATCTACTGAAAATTCGAAACAACGTATCAAGAACAAAACATCTGCATTCCCACACATTCAAGTAACAATATATATTGCGTGTTCTGTGCCGTTTATCCATTTCTTTTACTCTAGAGACGAGGACAAATGGTAAAACCTTTCCTGTTTTCCCTTTAGGAGTTTGTAGTCAAGGGCATCTTTAGACTCAATATTTTTTTTAACTTCACTCAGTAAATGACCAACATCACATGTCTTTCTCTCTTAGAAGGGATGACGTCTCAGTAATTCTTTCTGGGAGGAGAATGTTCACCTTTTGCTGTTTTCCACTTTGTTGGGTGTTTAGTCAACCAGACTATGCAATGAGCCTAAGATTTCCGTCTTTGCCATAGAATCTAGGCCTAGAATTTCCGCTGGTGAGGAGACTACCATATCAACAAACACATATTATATTATATTATATATATGTGTGTGTGTATGTTTGTGTGTGTAATTGTAATAGCTACAATGCCCTCTTAACTTCTAAAATGCGGGTTCATTTCCCGCTACCGGACGTCATGATTTCTTCACATGTCTTTGAAGTTGGTTATCAAGTTTTTGTAGTGACAAGCGTATCCAAAAACGTGCGAGGAAGTTGAGGAGTTAAGAGAGCATTGTGGCTATTACAATTACATATGTATCTGGTAAAAATGACCAGTAGACTCTATATAAATATATATACATTAGAATCTAAGTCATTTTTACCAGATACATATGTAATTGTAGTACCCACAATGCCCTCTTAACTTCTCAAATTCTTTACCTCTTGTGGATACTCTTGTCGCTCTACAAGGCCTTAAGATTCAAGTGCAAGAAATATGAAGAAATTATGATATCCGGTAGTAGGGAACAAACCCACAATGCCAGAAACACGACGAGGTCACATACTACATACATTCATACATATATACATACAATATACCTATCGTTTTTAGATATATTTTTTATTAGAGTTGTAAGTCGGCTCTATAACAAGCTGGCATAAAGGCTACTATCATGTGGATGTCCTTATCGCTCTAACTTGCGAGTACCTGGGTTGACCTTTTTCTGAAGCCCATCCCAAACACTGTCCACTTGTAGGGTGGTTCGTAGCCTCATCCCTGGGTCCTGGTCTACCTATCTTATACAAAGGAATTCCTCCCTTATGGATTCTTGCAATAGAGGTGGTGGCAGCTTAATATTTGTGATATGTACTTATGTGTGTCTACGTGTGTGTGTGAATTTTGTAATCGAATGTACAAATAAATTTGAAGTTCTAGAAACCATTTCTGAGCTGATACAGCTGATTAACGAGAGTCGTATTAACCGTAGGAACATATATATATATATATATATATATATTATATATATATATATATATTATATATATAATATATAAATTAAAATAATTACTGAGGTATAAGGGTGACAAGATATCCGGAGAGACCTAAGAGGACGCAACAACAACAAGGAATAGACAAAAGCAAAAGATTCGTGGATTGAAATATCAGAGTGGAAAAGGTAAACGTGAAGCAGAATGTACCATCACTCAGGGCTAGATGGTTAAGTTAACTGAAGCGCAAAAGATAAAAGAGAAAGTATTTGGAAAAGCAAGGTACAAATATTGGTGAGCTAATTTATTCGTGGAATGCTGTTGTTGACAAATTAACCAATAAAAATTGTAGATGAATTATCCTTTGTTCAAAAGGAAAAGAAGAAAGTAATTCTTATAATGAAGGACGGACCAATAATTACAGCCATTTTTTTATGCGGATGGCCGCTGGAAGACGAAACTGATACAATTCATAGATTTAAAATAACTGTTTGTAGAAGCGCTAAGATATGCGTAAATAAAATATTTTAATGTATGTTGTGCAACAGTGTACAGAATTTAAAAATCCCCATTTGATAGCATCTTTAGATTACGAAAATGCATTAGGCAGCACGTATCCACACCCACAAATATCATTGAAGGTCTTACATCGCCATGAGTAAAGTATATGTAACTGCTGGAGTGCTTTCACTTGAATTTGCAGTTAATGGTGGATGCTAAAAGGCAAAGGTATAGCACTCTATTGTTTACCTTTTATTACTTATTTTAAAAAGAAAACATCGGTGGTGTTGGAAAAGGAAGAGATGGTTTAGAGAGAAACATGGAAGACTTAAGAGTACCAAAAATAATCAGCTTTCATTCGCAAAACACAAGAACAGACTTACAAAAGCTTGCTAAGTATATTCAAAGGTTGAACTCAAGGTATATCTAAGAAAAAACACAAGTAACGGGGACACTGCGATGTTAGATGAAGAAAATGACTGAACCTGAATCTTTCAAACTTCTAGGAACAACATCTAGTACAGGTTCTCTTGAGTCGCAATTTAAGAAAGTTCGAAAGAGGCTGACCAAACAATGGACAGGATAAACATGATTTGAAAGGCAAATGAAATGAAATACCATACCAAGGTATGATTATATATTAGTCTAGTATGAATATAAATCTTGGCATGGCAATGAGACGATGTCCAATAGATGTTTTTGTCGATTAGAGATTGAAAGTTTAATTAAGAGACGTCAGAGGGGCACAGGATAGCACTATAGTGATGAGTTTTGCCATTATTTAAACTACGTACGTTTCCTTTGAAGATGAGGTCATGATGAGAGGAAGATGAAGATAGCTTTGACATCAGGGAGAGAACTGTGGTGGTAGTGAAAGACAGGAGAAAGACAGGATCGTGTGGACACCAGAAGAGTTAGAAGAAGACCCAGACCTCACTGAGACGGGAGGCTAGAGAGTGACGATAACTACACGAATTCTGGTTACTCAAATACTGGGATAAGCAAATACAACAGGAAAATGATAGGCAGAAATCCAAGCGGATTTCTGCTTATCATTTTCCTGTGGTATTCGCTTATTTAATGAAGTCACGTGCATATACTGTGATTTTTTAAGCATAAATTCTAGGCTATGTGAAATAGCCTGATGATCCTGAAACTGTATGTATGGAAATAGGTGCACGAGTGCGTAAATGCTTTCAGGGAACAATATCGATAAAAGACTTCTTGAATAACACGTGCGCAGCAAAAATTTAAATTAGACATTGATTTTTGCTATGATAATGGAAGAGGGCGAATGAGAAGGTATTCTAAATCTCTTTGGATTGTTTCAAAATTTCATCTCCGCCAACTCCGCCATTGTGCTCACACCATCAAGAAAAGTTAAAATGAACTTAAAAGCAATGTATACAGCCACTTTTAATTTGGGCCATATCATCACAATTCTTCTAAACCCAGTGACGTCGAAATAATGCTACAACTGAGCCTTCACTAAAGCACTTTGATGTGCACAAAAGAATACAGCAGTATCAATATATCTGTTGAAAATCAGAATTAGAAAATTGGGCTTCCAGGAACATTGTTATTTAAAATTCACTCAAAAGACTTCCGGTGGTCAATGAATTATTCCAGGCGAAAAAAATCTATATGAGATAAAGAAATATACGTAAATGAATTTTTAAGATATAAGGACATAAAGTTAAGTATACCTCAGTTTAACCAGACCACTGAGCTGATTAGCAGCTCTCCTAGGGCTGGCCTGAAGGATTAGATATTCATTTTACGTGGCTAGGAACCAATTGGTTACTCAGCAACGGGACCTACAACTTATTGTGTGATCCGAACCGCATTATATCGAGAAATGAATTTCTAATCGCCAGGAATAAATTCCTCTGGTTCCGCACTGGCAGAAACGGAGAGTGAACTCGGGCTACCAAATATAAGGACATAAAAATAAAACCCTTTCACGAACATTTCGCTCCATCTTATTGACTAATTTATCGATGAAATCAAGTAATCGTAATGAATAACGATTATCTCGTGTTCGAAGTTAAACATTACTGTATTCACAAATAATGGCGTAGAAGTATTCGAAATACAAATCTGTGAGGACAAAAAATATACATCGTTAATTTCCGTCTGGAAAAAATAGGAGCCACGGGTGAAAAATTAACTCTCCAGAGTTTAAGAAGTTTTACTTATTCGGCATCGAGGCGTGAAGAGTGAAACTTTGGGCTCGCCTATTAAAATATGATATGCTAGCTCCTCTTCCAGGCCAGGACAGCACAGCTTTCAGAAGATATCTTGATCTATCTGGAATAAAAGGTGCTGCTGGGTTTCAAGACCACCTATCTAAATCCTGTAAGACACAAGTCAGACGTATATCCGTCCACAGTACACAAAGGATAATCTTCCACCTCTGACTTGTCAACCATGGTTTTCTGTCAGAGATAATATGAGGATTTCTTTCTTAATCATTTCTATGATTTCGGTAATTGTTTTTGCCCTATTGGCTGACTTTTTTTTTTTTTTTTTTTTTTGTACAGTTCTATTTTTCTCACATTCTTCCCTCTCCCTCAGCTCTGATTAATCTTCATTCCTGTCTCTTCCATCCATATAATGATGGTTATTTTTGTTGTATATGTGTATGTGTGTGTGCCTCTCAGTCTGTGTGGACAATCCACCTGCTAATTTTAATGAGCGGTGGTCCATCTCATTCATACAGCTTATAATCTCATCCTATAAGATACTGATGCCACACTCGTTGAAAATAAGGAAACGCTCACTCACGTTCCAACATCCATCGAAGGAAATGGGCGTCCTTCTTTGACGAAGAGATATCGCAGATACGGAAAATACAACCAAAAGTGCAAATGTTTTGGTGAAGCGAAGTTGCTCTTCTGACGAGCATCGATTTCTCTGACTGGAAAGCCCATTAAGAAATGTCCCCCTCAGGTCCATTATCCCAAGCGCTATCTTTTATGTCTAAAATTTCTAAGTGACGGATATGGCTTCTTTCTTCTGGTCTTCGTTTGGCTTGTTGCCTCTCTCTCTCTCTCTCTCTCTCTCTCTCTCTCTCTCTCTTCTCTCTTCTCTCTTTTAGTGGAAGAGTTTAAAAGAAAGCTAGACAAACTCTTTAGGACACTGTGAATGAATAGTAAAACCTGCTCCTAGAGATAAGTGAGCACACGATGTCTCCTCTCAGGATGGACTAATAAGTCTTTGAGACATCCTAATCCTTGTAACTCCTTGTAACAATTACTAGTGCCAATATTCCTTACCACGATGCCAGCAAGGTCTGTCTATGGGATCCCTGTGTAGCAAGCTTCTTTCAAAGACGTTTAAGAAAGTCTTGTACTTCATACTTAAGCTATACACCAAACACTTCCCTTTAGCTACAGAATACTACTGAGAAAAAAAATTCTATCCATATTCTCGTTTTCCTCCATAATATTTATTCTTGCAAGAACAAAGTCTCCGGTAGCTGGTTCTCGTCCCTTCGTAGATATTAGGCTTTTACGCTGACCATTTCCTTGCAGAAATCCTAAACCCTACTTAGCTCAGAGGCATGGATTGAATCTGTTATGTAGATGGCTGTCTAATGTTTTCCGTAATCTGATAGCAGTCGAAAGAGGTTCAATATTCTTTTCTCAAAAGAGTATCTTTCACTTCGTCTACTCCTTATCTTTATTTATTTTAAAAAATTTTATTCTTGCCATGCTAATCCAACAGTGCGTCGTACCTACCATGGAAAAGACAGTCATTTCCCATTCTGATTTCTGGTTTTCATGATTTTACTCAGATTTCTAATCATTCCAGCTTTTAGTTTAACTATTATCCCACTGTAGCCATTCATACGTTGAAATTGCTAAAAGCAGCCTTAGCTGACAAAACTGTTCATTACAACCGACTTCTAATTGTTCTCGTAATCTCTCTCCTTTGAATATCTGACTGAGTCGTTTACAAACTTTCAGTGTTTGCCGTAGTCTTTTATTTCATATTCTGCTTTCCTAATAAAGCGTGATTCTCTTAAAAGCACACTAAACTATCACCCATTATCGATATCTTTCTTCCAACGAATTTTTATCTCTCTGGCATCTATCGCCGAGTGAAATCAGCTGGGAAAATCATAAAAAAATAAAAACTTAACTTATGGTTCCGTACCAGCACAATCTCTCACAAGATTCGTCTCTGATAAGGAGTTTTAACACAATATTAAAAATCTATATCATTCTCAGGGATATCGTATTGCAATTTTTTTTAAATAGACACTAGTTTTAAGATACATTATTTCTCATACTGGAACCCATACATTTTGGCAAGGGTGTCAAATTCATTGCTCCAACAGCTTGGTAGATTTCCTTTGATGGTACCTTAGCATCAGGGACGAACGAAAAGCACTAATTGATGATGTAGTGTCTTGAAGTCACATTATTTCCTGGTACTGCCGCTACCCGGCCACTCTGAACCTGTGTTATCAAAGTTTGGTGGCAATGACTGAGCTGCAGCAATCTTCAATATTGAATTCAGGTGAGCTGTAGTAAATTCAGAAAGATGGGAGACTTGTTAATCTTCTTTGGAAGAAAAAAGCTATCCGAAGAGCCATTGTTCCTAGTCTTCAACACTGCATTAAAGCATATATCCCATACCTCACTTCACCCACCTCCTCTCTCTCTCTCTCTCTCTCTCTCTCTCTCTCTCTCTCTCTCTCTCTCTCTTGGGTATTATGTATATATTTCCCCAAAGGTATGTGATTGCACAAATCATTCTACATGTAAGTCAAATTGCCAGAAACAATACAGTTTCTGAAAAACAATGAAGATAAACAGAAATGTTGACGCTGGGAAGACTAGGGAAACAAAATGAATAGTTATTTTTAGTATTGTCCGTTCAGTCAGCTGTGTAAGTTGAGAACTGATTCAGCATTTACTTTCTTTGATATCTCTCACGATATCACACATACACACACACACACACACACACACACACACACACACACACATATATATATATATATATAATATATATATATATATATATATATATATTATATATATGTGTGTGTGTGTGTGTGTGTGTGTGTGTGTGTGTGTGTGTGTGTGTGTGAGCCAAGCCAGGAACGCAAAGCAACTTCTTTAAATAGCAACGAATCATAGAACAAATCGAGGATGATAAAGGAGGGAACCACACCCATCTTTATACCAAAGAAAGAAAGTAATACAACAAACAGGTTGTAACGTAAAATGGCAAATTGGGAAGAGAAATGCTATCTTTGATTATAAATGATTGAGGATACAGAGGGCCCACTGCAAGGAAGGAATACGATATTTTGAACCACAACTTTCCCGAAGATTTTAGCAATGAATTGCAGAATAATCATAATTTATATGCTCGTCACTGCATTCCTGAAACTTCTTCCGAATCGAAGTGCTCTGTGTCCTCTCTTTCTTCCTGGGGACGATGTCCAAGTATCGCTATAGTCGCAGGATAGAATAATCTCCCGTCAATCCTCGACATAAATGTGCAGACTCTGTTCATCACCAGTTTCATATTTACCCAGGGCTCTTCTTCTCTTTCTCACTTTGTTCTGGAAGTAATGAAGGTTGAAAGACCGCGACTGGAGGGAGGTATTTACAAATTGCTATTAAACTGCAGACTTCATGAACACTAGATGACATTTCCAAAACGTCTGAAGATCACGTATTCTGAACGGTCCGTTTTATTTATGCTATTTGTTTTGGTGGGGAATTAAAACGAATCGTGCCACCTTGATATGAACCTTAGGTGCGGCAGGACGAAGGACACCATCATCACGAACGAACTAAAACGCAATCATCACTAGAACATATTTATCATATCAGAATTAAATGACTTCCATTTGCATGAAATATTCAAATTCACAAAAGACTTTATTCAAGAGTTATTTTGGAAGCAATCATATAATAACGTCTATGTAACACTTTCTCACTCATCATTTACAAGGCGTGATCTGACCTCCGGCTTACTTGGGACGTGTGCAAATGAAAAGGCCAAATTAAATACGTTCATATATTCTCAGTTATAGGTGGAAACACAAAATAATTGACCAGTAACATAGTCTAAATTCAGTGCACTAAATAAATTAAAACATGCTAAAATCTACGGCCAAATAGCATGTTGTTTCACCCACGAAAATTAAAATAAATATGCAACATTTCATTGGAAATAATTGTTCTGTACTGTTTAACATGAATAAGTCGTAAATATCCTATCCTTAAATTACTGTCTACTCAGTTTATATAACGTAAACAGGTCGATCAGCATCCGCTCTAACACTTTTATCATCTCATGCCTACTTACATAAAAGTATATCTTAGTTTTACCAGACCACTGAGCTGATTAACAGCTCTCCTAGGGCTGGCCCGAAGGATTAGACATTTATTTTACGTGGCTAGGAACCAGTTGGTTACCTAGCAGCGGGACCTGCAGCTTATTGTGGAATCCGGACCACATTATATCTAGAAATGAATTTCTGGTCACCAGAAATAAATTCCTCTGATTCCACATTGGCAGAGCGAGGAATCGAACTAGCGACAACCGAATCGGTAGGCGAGCACGGAAACCACTCGTCCAACGAGGAACTGTCTATCTACATAAATGCTGCATTGATGTACTGACATGATATCAAATTATGAGACAATTTGCTGTGTTTGTATTTTTAGTTTTAAGAATCGCATTAAATCGTTAACACTGAAGAAACGATAAAAGATTTTTAGAAAATTGTTTGGAAAATAGGTAACGTTTTATTCGTAGCTATCTCGGGTATGTGGTCCGGCATAAATACTGACAACGCCAGAGTTATCTGAGATCATCGAATAATGTTAGTAGACTTCGCTGTACAGTATTTGGTAAACCATGACTGCATCTAGAAATTCCACAAAGAAATTGCATCCTCGAATGACAGTACCTTTAACCACGTAGTTACAGTAAATACCTCTAAACAACCTTATTATACTGCTTCTCGGAACCACTATAAATATATATGGAAACGTACCGAGAAATTACTTGAGATGAAAAAATATAAGTATACTTTCATTTTAGTAAAATTCCCTCTACTGGCCCAGAGAACGAATTATGTATACTCGGCAGTTGGGCGATGATAGTTGATATCTGAGAGGATATAGAAGAGTTGAATATGTACATCCATGTAAGAATTAATAAATCAATACAGGCCAGTGGAGGACGAAACTGTTAAGCTAAAAGGAATTTCAGCTTTTCTTTTCCCCTGTGGACTACAGCCGATCTAATTAATAATATATTATTAATATATATATATATATAATTATATTACTAATAATATATTATTAATGATATAAGTATAATATTATAGGTATGTATGATATATATATATTAGTATTATATGATATTATAGAAATATATATCATATATATACATATATTTATATATATATATATATATAATAATAATAATATATATATTAATATGTATATATAGATATATATATACATATATCTACTATTAAGATCTATATAATATGATTATTATCTATATATATATATATATATCTATAATATATATTACAGATATATATACAGTAATATAGATATATATAATCTCAGTATATCTATGTATATCTTATAGTATACATATATATATATGTATATACCTATTTATATGTATTATAATATATATCTCTCTATATATCTGTTATGCTATATATCCCTTATAGTGTGGTATAGGGGTATTGTGGGTATAATAATATATATGTGTGTATATATATATATATATATAGGTATATATATATATATATATATATATATTATGTATATATATATATATATATTGTTATATATATATATATGTATAATATATATATAGATATATATATATATAATATATATTTATTAATACATATATATATATATATATATATATATATATATATAGATATATGTATATATATTATAATATATATATATCTATATATACCATATATATAGTATGTATATATATATACTATATATATATGTATATATATATATCTATATATATACAATGTAATATATTATCTATATATATATATATATATATATTATATCGTATAAATGTATATATATACATATATATATATATTTAATGTTATATATATATATTATATTATATATTGTATATATATAATATATATATATATAATTTAAAATACATACATATATATATATATATTATATTATATATATTATATCTATATATATAATTATATTATATATATATATACATATATGTAGTATATAGAGGGAGACAGCAGTCTCTGAAATATAGTATTTTCTCTATATTTCGGCGTTTTTATGGGCTCCTTTTATCAGATGGAATTCTGTTGTAACAACACTTTCACCAGTCATATATATGTATATACATATATATGACATGTATATACACGGTTCATTTCAGGCAAAATATTTGGCTAAAGTCAAATATATTCTTGAAATTGACATCAGCGTTGTTTTCTTCCTCG
Source organism: Macrobrachium nipponense (assembly GCF_015104395.2). NCBI lineage: Eukaryota > Metazoa > Arthropoda > Malacostraca > Decapoda > Palaemonidae > Macrobrachium > Macrobrachium nipponense. The sequence continues at coordinate 29,141,806 of NC_087201.1, read as the reverse complement.
ATGTATGATTCAAGAGCAATGGCAAGACTGACTGTGCTAGTCTATGCAAGAAAAATATGTCTATTTAAAAAAAAAAACTACCGCGTTTCTCTCTCTCTCTCTCTCTTTCTCCTCTCGGTCTCTCGTCTCTCTCCTCTTCTCTCTCTCTCTCTCTCTCTCGCCTGACCTTAGCAGGAAAAGCCATGTGATTACGTCCCCGCATGCAACACACAGTGACAGGTCTCCCAAAACAGACGACAGCTTTCGCCCTGCTCTTGGGTCTTTGGAGATATATATTTTCCTCTGCTTCAGGCAACTTCCCCCCGAACATTCAACGGAAAATGATTCGTTCCCAGGCAGCAATTTAAAGGCTTATTCATTTGCCCAAGTGCTTGTGTCTATTATATGAATATATGCCGAGTGTTTGGTGTTAACTTCATATAATCGACCGGGAAAAATTGGAGAGAGAAAGAGAGACGGAGCTGATTTTTTGTTAACAAAACATATTGTCTTGCACAGTGTGATACATTCCGTCTTACCATTACCCTTGAATCATGTAATGAAGAGAAAATACTGATGTTACTTCAAGTATACATCTTAGTTTATCTAGACCACTGAGCTAATTAACAGCTCCTCCTAAGTCTGGTCCGAAGGATTAGATGTTTATTTCCGTGGCTAGGAACTAATTAAATCGAGAGATGAATTTCTAATCACCAGAAATAAATTCCTCTAAGTCCGCATTGGCGCTAGCTGGGAGCAAACTCGGGCTACCAGATTGGTAGGCGAGTACGCAACCGACTCGTCTGGTGAGGAACTTTCAGGATTAAGTGCCATTTCTTTATATTCTTAGACCGTTGCCGGCACTAATTCGGCGTCCTGTCGACATTCTCATAAAAATTTGTCATAAACCCGTCTCCGGGTAACAAGAGGAGAGAAGCAACGACGAAAATGTTTACGAACATCGCTCGTGTTTCTATTCTTTCTTTATTTTTTTTCCACCACGATGTCATATATCACCATAATACAAGACAATGGCTTATGTGGCGAGGTGTGGCGCCCATAAAACTACGTAAACTATAGAAATATTACCTATCATCTTTCTATGGGCCCATTAATGATGGGTTGTTCCTCGCGGTCTTTTTCCATTATCCAAAATTGTGATGATGGGGTTTTACGAGAAGTAGCGGCCCTGCAAATGCTTCACTTCCATCGTCTTTAATAAACACTGGAATTAAAAGCGCTTCTGAATTCAGCTAACGATCATTTATTGGAATCATACACACGGACGGTTGAGGGTGGCTAATTTCCTCTTGTACAGAATTTATAGCAAAATACTGAATTACGGAACTGTGGTTGATCTCTCATTGTAATATTAAATTCAAGAACAATAGCAGTTCAATAATAGTAATAATAATAATTATAATAATAAAGAAACTATCACTCATCGATTTCGTAATACCATGGGACACCAGAGTAGATGAGAAAGAAAGAGAAAAAAACAATAAGTATCAAGACCTGAAAATAGAAAGGAGAAGGATATGGGATATGCCAGTGGAAATTGTACCCATAATCATAGGAACACTAGGAGGCTCGATCCCAAGATCCCTGAAAAGGAACCTGGAAAAACTATAGATGCCGAAGTGGCTCCAGGACTTATGCAGAAGAGTGTGCTCCTAGAAACAGCACACAGACTGAGAAAAGTGATGGACTCCTAAGGAGGCAGGTTGCAACCCGGAACCCCACACTATAAATACCACCCAGTCGAATTGGAGGACTGTAATAGACCAAATAATAATAATAATAATAATAATAATAATAATAATAATAATAATAATAATAATAATAATAATAATAATAATAATAATAATAATAATAATAATAATGTGGCGCCGTGGAGGAGTGGGTTAGGTCGTCAATAGACTTAAGTCAAGTTAAGCAACATTGGGGCTGGTCAGTCGTTGGATGGGTGACCGCTCTCCTCGGCGTTGATTCCTTGGGAAAGGATCTTTACCATAATTTCCTCAGTCTACTCAGCTGTAATGAGTACCTATCCCTGATGGGGTAGGGTCCAGCTATGGGTTAAATAGCAAAACTCAGCAATGATGGAAAGAAATGATGGAATAAACGACAACGACGTAAATGGAACCTCTGGCAACAGAGGAGCTTCGTCCGGCAACCAGGTATTCAACCCAATTGTAGGGGAAGACGGTCAGGTACTTGGAGGTCGTCATCCAGCAACTGATCACCACAACGACAGTAATGAACAGCCTGAGATTGGAGCTACAGAGGCAAAAAGGAAGAAATGGACAAGAGAAGAAAATAAGGAAATATGGAGATGCTACACCAGAAGCAACCCGACGGAGAGAGGATATAGAAGAAGATTGGTCAACATCTGGAATGAGAGGAATAACACCCCCCAAACAGAGCAGAGGCTGGCAGACCAAGTAAGGAACATAAAGAAAAAGAACTGGCTCTCCCCAACAGAAAGAGAAGAACTGGAAAGGGAAATGTCACACGACAACGAATTACACGAAGACGAACTGAGAGACGATGCCACAGAAGACGACAGGGAGGATGAGGTATCAAACAACGACACACGAAGAAACACCGACGAAGTAACAGAGAGGACGGAATGGGTAGAAAGATTAGACAATGGATGGAGCCAGATACAGAGAGAACAAAGATCCCCTCCATGAAAGCCTACAACACCAAGAAATTAAGGGAGAAAACAAGTGAGGTCAATGAAATAATGGGCCTAATACACACCACCAGTATCACAGAAACAAATAACTTGACATATGCAGGAGCAAGATTAGTAGCAGAACTGATGGGGATTCGAACACCAACACCACCGTCACAACCAACCCAACAGAAACCAAAACAGCAACCTCCTTGGAAAGGCGCCTGGAAAAGCAAATCATGGTGATGAGATCTGACTTGAGTAAACTGAAAGAGATGGCAGAAAAAAGGCTAAGAAGCAAGAAAACAAGGGAGGAACTCAACGAGAAATACAAAGTACAAGAGAGGGGACTAAACAACACAATAGAAGATGTAAAACAGAGGCTTAAGGCCAAAGCACACAAGATCCAACGGTACATGAACAGGAATAAGGGATACCAACAGAACAAACTATTCGGAACCAACCAGAAAAGACTATACAGCCAACTAAGAGGGGAAGACAACCACCCAGAAATTCCTGAAGCCGAATCAAGTAAGAGACTCTGGGAAAACATATGGAGCAATCCGGTATCACACAACAAACATGCAACATGGCTCCAGGAAGTCAAGGAAGAAGAAACAGGGAGAAAAAAACAAAGATTCACAGACATCACGACAGACACAGTCAGACACCAACTAAAGAAAATGCCAAACTGGAAAGCCCCAGGTCCCGATGAAGTCCATGGATACTGGCTCAAAAACTTCAACGCCCTACACCCACGAATAGCAGAACAACTCCAGCATTGTATCTCAAATCACCAAGCACCCAAATGGATGACCACAGGAAGAACATCCTTAGTACAAAAAGACAAGAGTAAGGGAAATATAGCCAGTAACTACAGGCCTATCACCTGCCTACCAATAATGTGGAAGTTACTAACAGGTATCATCAGTGAAAGGCTATACAACTACCTAGAGGAGACAAACACCATCCCCCACCAACAGAAAGGCTGCAGAAGGAAGTGTAGGGGCACAAAAGACCAGCTCCTGATAGACAAAATGGTAATGAAGAACAGTAGGAGAAGGAAAACCAACCTAAGCATGGCATGGATAGACTATAAGAAAGCCTTCGACATGATACCACACACATGGCTAATAGAATGCCTGAAAATATATGGGGCAGAGGAAAATACCATCAGCTTCCTCAAAAATACAATGCGCAACTGGAATACAATACTTACAAGCTCTGGAAAAAGACTAGCAGAGGTTAATATCAGGAGAGGGATCTTCCAGGGCGACTCACTGTCCCCACTACTCTTCGTAGTAGCCATGATTCCCATGACAAAAGTACTACAAAAGATGGATGCCGGGTACCAACTCAAGAAAAGAGGCAACAAAATCAACCATCTGATGTTCATGGACGACATCAAGCTGTATGGTAAGAGCATCAAGGAAATAGATACCCTAATCCAGACTGTAAGGATTGTATCTGGAGACATCAGGATGGAGTTTGGAATAGAAAAATGCGCCTTAGTCAACATAACAAAAAGGCAAAGTAACGAGAACTGAAGGGATAAAGCTACCAGATGGGAGCAACATCAAACACATAGATGAGACAGGATACAAATACCTGGGAATAATGGAAGGAGGAGATATAAAACACCAAGAGATGAAGGACACGATCAGGAAAGAATATATGCAGAGACTCAAGGCGATACTCAAATCAAAACTCAAGCGGAAATGGATGATAAAAGCCATAAACACATGGGCAGTGCCAGTAATCAGATACAGCGCAGGAATAGTGGAATGGACGAAGGCAGAACTCCGCAGCATAGATCAGAAAACCAGGAAACAAATGACAATACACAAAGCACTACACCCAAGAGCAAATACGGACAGACTATACATAACACGAAAGGAAGGAGGGAGAGGGACTACTAAGTAGAGACTGCGTCAACATCGAAAACAGAGCACTGGGGCAATATCTGAAAACCAGTGAAGACGAGTGGCTAAAGAGTGCATGGGAAGAAGGACTAATAAAAGTAGACGAAGACCCAGAAATATACAGAGACAGAGAAAGACAGAAAGAACAGAGGACTGGCACAACAAACCAATGCACGGACAATACATGAGACAGACTAAAGAACTAGCCAGCGATGACAATTGGCAATGGCTACAGAGGGGAGAGCTAAAGAAGGAAACTGAAGGAATGATAACAGCGGCACAAGATCAGGCCCTAAGAACCAGATATGTTCAAAGTATGATAGACGGAAATAACATCTCTCCATATGTAGGAAGTGCAATACGAAAAATGAAACCATAAACCACATAGCAAGTGAATGCCCGGCACTTGCACAGAACCAGTACAAAAAGAGGCATGATTCAGTGGCAAAAGCCCTCCACTGGAGCCTGTGCAAGAAACATCAGCTACCTTGCAGTATAAGTGGTAC